>NW_020328353.1:0-113166 GCF_001858045.2 Oreochromis niloticus
GACACTGTGTTTATTAGTGTGTGGTCAACCACAAATCTTCATACTGTCATCCATACATGAGGTCTTTATACAAACGATGAAAGATAATGAAAGAAACTGTTTAATTGATATGAAATGATTGAATTATATGAAATATTATGGCTTTGTCTGCCAGAGTGTTTTCTGTAAACTACTTTGAACTACTGGCAGTCAGTGAAGTCACTGAAAGGCAAGATTCTATGTTGTGTTGCCGTAGTTTCCAGAGTTTACTTATAAAGCTCACTTACAGAATTCAGTTAGAAAAGTCAAGCATTTGAAGGGCGCACATTTGAAGGAATATTAACTCAATATTAACTCATTACGGTTTACATTTTCGAGTTTAAAGTTCTCCGAAATTACAATGAAAAAGGAAACAAGAAAAATTACCACTCCAGCCGATAAGAAAGATTCAGGAGATCAAGGTAAGTAAAAATAAAATCAAATCCTGGTAAAATCAAATCCTAGAAATGTTGACACTGTGTGAATCATTTTTAGAGCAATTGAATCATATGTTTGATTGAAAATAGCTTTAATACAAGATGTCTAATCAAAGAAAGGTTAGCGGTCTTTTGGTAAAATAATGTAATAAGTTTATTCTTGGACTCAACAGTAAAAACAGACCAACAAGTGTCATCAAGATCTAAGACTTAGTAAACCTAGTATCAATTCGCACTGGTCAGTTTTTTTATCCCAAGAATAAACTTGTGATAATTTAAGCAAAAGCAATTTCAAATTCTTTGCCAAACTGCTTCCAGTCCTGATGTCGGGGACTCTTTTCACCACTGTGTTGTTGTCGTTTATAGATTGTAAGAGCAGGACTGCTAAAAGAAAGGCCAGTCCTGAAAAGAAGACCCCAATAAAAGGAGGAGGGTCGCTGAGCAGGCTGGTCCTTCCACCAGCTCAGATGTGGTCAAAGGAGTGAAGCGCAAGCTTGTGCAAGATGAAGAGGGCACAACAAAGAAAGCAAAGAAGGCTAAACTTCTCGACCATATGAGCGGTGACAAGGAGCAAGCATCCTCCTTGTTGGACTCTGGTAAAGGTAGGCTAATTAGTTGAATAAGGGGGTAGATTAAGTGTGGTTGCTAGGTTTAAGATATTAGTGTTTAGTGTTTGTGTCTATCATCCAGTGAGCTGATGTGCTTTTGGTGTTTTCCACATCTCCAGACTTGAATAACAAACAGGTGTGCGCAAAAATGGCAAAAGAAAGGCGCGGGAGACAACAGAGAGTCACCCAAGAAAAAAAAAGGAATGTGGACCAGGACAAAAATCAGTGGCAGACCAAAAACGTAAGTAGCAAGCAGCTTGGGTTTTATATTCAGGGGAAGGCAAAAGGAACATTTAGGCTACAGAGGAGAGTAATTTGTGTCACAGCTGTAATAAAACAAGATTTGTTGTTTTGTCTGTTCAGGTGAATTCCAAGCCAGATATGTGGAGGAGCACAGCTCGGAGAAGGAGGCTGCGGAGCAGTGTTTGCTGGCTACCGGATAGAAGATCGTTTTTCCAGTAAGTGTTCAGATGATGGTAGTAAGACAGGCAGTAACGCAGATAATGGATAATATCGTAAACTGAGACGTCTGCTGTGTTTCCACCTTTCATTATGTCATACTGAGGAATGCTCACCAATGCTCTGTGTCTTCTAGGTTGCCATCAAACACATTCCCAAAAATAAAGTCTACTGCAAAGTGGCGGTAAGCGTCCAACACTTGAATCAGTTTTACATTACTGGATTGAATGCGGCGTTCCTCATCATCCACTTTGTTGTAATATTTCAGGATGAAAGCGGGAAGAAGCTCTCAGTGGAAGTGGCCATTATGGTTAAACTTGCAGGTGAAGCAGAAGGGTCAGTGGGAATATCTGCACCTGTGTCCTTGCTGGAGTGGTTCGACCTTGGCAAAGAGCTGATCCTGGTGCTGGAGAGACCTGTCCCCGCTGTGGACCTGCAAAAATACAAAGCAGAAAATGGAAGAACTTTAACAGAGGACAGGCCAAGGTAGGCTGACTGGAAGAACCTTAGACTGTACAGCATTCAATCAAGGCAGAAAAGCATGAACTCATTATTGTGTTTTTCATCTTTTCCAGGTCATTCTGAAGCAACTAGTTGATGCTGTAAAGGAACTTGAGGATAAACACATCTTTCATCGGGACATCAAGGGACAAAACATTCTGATTGAGACCGGCTCAGATGTGCCTCGTGTTCGCATCATTGACTTTGGACTGAGCTGCTTTGTTAAACAGCGATCTCTGTATCGCATCTTCTATGGTAACATATTCTGCTCCTGCTTTTCACAGATGTAACAATTTGTGTCTTTTGTTTTAGAAGAAATTGCAATTGTGTCTGTTTGTTAGGCACTCCTCTTCACATCCCTCCCGAGTGGTACATTAGGAGCTGCTACAGGTGTGGACCACCACGGTGTGGCAAATGGGAGTGGTGTTGTATGAAGCGCTTCATGCACGATACTTTAGTACCGCGAGGTTCCTCACAAAGAAACTGAGCATCAAAAAGCGTCTGTCCACAGGTAAGAAAACTTCACACTTCCAGATTCACTGATGCCTTGGATCACTAGAACTATCATCTTCATCTTTTTGATCTTTTCTTTCTTTCAAGAATGCCGGAATTTCTTGGACGCATGTTTAGCTATAGTCCCGGAGAAGCGCCCAACACTGGAGGAGCTCCAGCTTCACCCCTGGCTAAGATAACACACACAAACACACAATTCACACCTTATCATATAAGTATGATACATTGTAGTAACTTCCTTTCTTTTTTCTGTTGGACAGGAATAGATAGAATGGGTCAATCTTCAAAAATAAATAAATAAAAATTTAACTTTTTGGAGTTCCTGTAACCCCCCCAGCCATCCCAGGAAAGGGGATCTCTCTTTGAATGGGCTTTCCCGAGGTTTCTTCCCATCGATCTGGCCCCCTGGGGAGTTTTTCCTCGTCTTCATAGAGAGCTTGGGCTGGGTCAGGAGCTCCATCAAAACTGTCTTTATTTGATGACTTTAAAATAAAGATGTGTTTTACTTAAAGTAAAATTTGATCAAAATAAAACTTGTTTAATTCATCTTTGCTGAGGATTCTCCTTCATTACTATTTTGTTTTGTTTTTTTTGTTTTGTTTTGTTTTACCCATGGTGCATTTTGACAAATAAGAAAACTGAATCAGGTTAAAGTGTGCACAAAGACAGTCACACTGCAAATGATCTGAAGACTTGCATCTGTTGCTCTAACCCCCAACTAGTTTAGACAGATTTCCTGGTTCTACCAGAGGTTTTTTCCTTCAAGAAGGGAGTTTTTCCTTCCCACTGTTGCTGAGTGTTTGCTCATAGTGGGTTGTAAAAGCATAAAAGTTCATAAGAGGCATTCATAGCAGAGTTATCACAGCGGGAACTATATAGCTTAAATGTACAATTTCTACAGGACGAATTATAACTTCATTATGTATAAAAGCTCCTGTGGATAATTACTCCTATTTGTAACTTTACACAAGAGAAAGTTTGCTGTCACACTATTTATAACAGGTTGGATTTTGTCCTCTGAGTTGAGCCTTTGTTGCAGTTTATTGAAGAATTTCCTCTAAAGTAGCTGTTGATAAAGATTTAAAGTCCTGTTTATATACAGAAATATGCTTTAGTTCATGTTTTTTTACATGTCTGCCTCAGTGGATCAGTAGAAGATCTGGCACAGGAAACTAGATGATGAAAAAAGGGTACGAATACACATATATATCTATATAGATACAGATATATATACACACACACACAGGTTGCAATGTAGTATTTTCATTTTTTCTTAGCATTTCTTTAACGTCTTGGTGCAAAAGAATACCTGCATTTGTGTGTAAAGAAATGTTACATATATACTAAAAACAGCTGGAAAAAAGAACTACAAATTTGGAAAGGAATTTATTCATGTTCTTACTCATAGATGGAGTACATGGTTTAAAAAACACTGAGGAAACAGATATGAGGCGGCTGTATCAACATAAAAACATTAATACAGTTAAAAGTGAATAAAAAGTTGCACGCTTAAACTTATTTCTCTACAGTTTGTACAATTAATCCATGTAACAATAGTTCGCTCTTAATATAGTAGTTAATTAAAATATCTTTACATAAAAATACATTTTTAAGTACTCTCCGGTGGAAGTCTGTTGTGGCTTATGTTTCTAAATGACACAACCATAAAGCAGCCCACAGAATATACAAATATGTCCTTGATAAGTGAATGTTGGCTCCCACAATGGCCTGTTAAGTTATTGCAAAATAATTTACTGCATAATATGTCAGATTAGAACATGTTATAAGCACAAAACTGAAGGGGAAACAATAAAAACAAAAATTAAAAAACAAATACTAAATTAAGTTAAAGGATATTTCTTACTATACTATATAATTGTATAATGTTGCGTTTGATTGCAAATGAAAACCCACCAAGAAAAAAAGAAAGAAAGAAAAGAGAGAATAGAGTTTAATTTATTCAAAACACATTCTTTTCTTTTATTTAAGCTGTAGCGAGATTCAAATGGACAAAAGAGAAAGAAAAATATTACAGATTTGTTTTATTAATCATGAATAAACTTTATTATACACAACTCTAAATTTCAGTTGGTCTTAGTCAGATGTGTTTTTAATTAAATCCTGCAACACTGTGCTCGCTGCCATCACTTTATATCTTAGTGTGCAATTCAAATATATACTTATTACAATATTTTTCCCCCTTAACTCTCAACTCGCGTTTTTAAAATGTCTGTGATCATATTTGTCCGTTGACTTCTGTCTGGGCCTCGAACGATTCATCAGACAGGTTGGCAGCCTCCAACTGATGCTCCAGACTTTCATCATCGCCTCTATTCTGATCAACTCTTATCTTAAACTTAGTGATGAACTCATTACTGGCCAGCGCGCCCTCCTTTTTAGGGCATGTGGGCTTTGATAACAGCCGGCTTTCCAGTCGCTCTGCAAAGAAAATTCACAAACATTTCTTATTTGGTAAGCTTGTTAACAAATTTTAGTTCAGTTTTGCTGAAAGTTATAGCATGCATCAGGTAAGAAGCAATTGGTTTTTAAAAAGCATATACATTCCCCAAAACATTTTTATTATGTGCATTTTGGAGAATAAAAGATTGTACACAATTTCCCTTTTTAAAGTAAAAAGATTATTAAGTCTAATTCTTACTTATTCAGTAGATTAAAGTATTGAAACATCATTATTCATAAAATATGCACATTACAAAATTAAAGTTATTCAAAAATTACTCAAGTACTTACTCCAATACTCACATTATTCAAGTAAATTTAATTTTTGCCAATGTAATGTCACATAAAATCTTAATCTGAATAAGGGTTCTGAACCCCACTGTCACGGCCAGGGGATCAGCAGGCAGTGTTTTTGTTTTTGTTTTTGTTCTCTCTCTCTCTCGCTCTCTCTCGCTCTCTCTCGCCCGCAAGGGCGGAACTCATGGTGGGTTCACGCCCTCGGCCCACGCCCCTCTGAAGAGGAAACACCTGGGCCTCATCAGTGCAGCCAGCATTTAAGCCAGGGAGTGGCTTCTACTCATCGCTGGATCCTTGTGTGTGACTCGCGTCAGTGCTCTGAGCAAGTTCTCTTTTGCTTCCCTGTGCAAAACCTCTAACGTGTGTTTCCTTCTGTACATAGATCCCCTGGACCCGACTCTGCATTCCCGAGCGGATTCCCTTTTGTGTGAGTGTTTGGAGAGAGAGTCAGAAGAGGAGCAAGTGTCTTTCCCCTACCTGGATTTCCCCGGAGCCTTTTCCCTGTCACCGCTTTGTATATAGCACTATCCCTGCACTGTTTGTATATACACCTGGTGGAACTGTAATAAATACTGACTGTGCCTCTGAGTCCTGCGTGTGAGTCCTCAAGCGAACCGTGACACCCACACAGATGAGAGCTTAGCAGTGAAGCTCTCTCTTAAAATTTGAGTTATAAAGTCAGATTTTATCACTGACAGAGATCCATGTTCTTTTAACATAAGAAAGAATATTTGCTGAAATTGACATTAATCCAAGCCCTTAAAACGCCATTTTGGATTAAGCATTTCCTTTTAGAAAAGTCTTCAATGAGCAGGAAGCTCCAGTACTGAAAAAGAAGCCAACATCAACTGCTAAACATGCTAAAAGTAAGTCCCCGTAGACTCCTATGATCAAAACACATACAGTATAAAAGTTATAGGTTACAGATCTGAAAAGTAAAACAAATGTCAAAGTGCAAAAAGACTTATGGTCCCATAGAAGTCTATTCCATTTGCCTGGAATTAGGTGAACACCTTTGTGACAAATTTAATGGCTCAGTCATTTGTTTCATGTCATATTTAATAAAAGACTGACATGGTGGCATGTTGAATTGTCCATTTTGCACATATTTGGTCATTCTAAGCGTCAGAAGGGGAAAGATCATTCTGGGAATGCCTACTGGCGAAGGATGTGTGACTGACAAGTCCAGTGTGTGAAGTTTAACTACAGTCTAAGGAGCTTGGAAAGAAAAGCATCTGGACTTCTTTAAGTTTCTTGAAGATGTTTCACCTCTCATCTGAGAAGCTTCTTCAGTTCAGAATTTCTTCAGAGAACTGAAGAAGCTTCTTGAGGGAGAATAACTGAAACAGTTTTCCTCCTGAAGCATCACAAAGTTCAGAGTTCATGTTTAGAGCAGAAGATTCAGCAGTCGCTCTGTGACCTTTCAATATTCTTCACTAAAACAGCTTCATTACAGAGAAACAAGTCACATTTTCTTCATGTTCTTAAGTCCTTTCAGATGTTTTTAATGGTCCTTGAATGCAGCATCAGTGTCGCAGGTTTAAAAGGTCACTTTCTGTTGTGTTCAAAGATTTCCTTCAGATATGCTCTTTAATCAGTAAAGCCAGTGATACAGCAGTGTCATTAGCTGTGTTATTGGCACCAGGCTGTGGTTATGTATGTATTTAATTCTGTCTGAGGATGTCTTCAGCATGAAATGATCATTTGCTCAGCTGCTGTGTCTCATCTCTTATCAGACATTGGTTGGAACAGAGTTTTGTTGCTGACCATCTGACAAGAGGCTGAAGAAAAGCTTCAGGCTTCATTTGGACACTACGTTGGACAGAAGTCTCCACAAAAATGACTCAGAAACACAAATATTATTAATGAAAGTCCAAATTTCAAAAAGCGGTCATACATGATCCTGAGAAATGTCCTTGAACATTTGAACATGAGTCAGAGGGTTGTCAGGTTTCTACACTGCATCGTGGCATCAAGCCTGAGATGTCTGTGTGAACAAGTATGGAGGACACAAATGCACAGACGGAGTCGAGCTGTTTACTGCTGATGAGGAAGGAAAATAGTCTGTTGGATATTAAAGCAGCATTTATTAGAGTAAGAACAGATACTTGTGTCCTTCATTTGATCCCCGTCAATTTACAGAAGACTTAAGGACCCTTTGACTTCTAACATACAGCTGCATGTTTACAATTTTATTATTTATTTATTTCTAGCAAAGCGAGACTTTACTGATTAAAGACATATAATCAGACATATTACTGTTACTCTCTGAAAAGACTCACATAAAGCAGATTTATCACAAGCAAACATCAAGACACATCCTTCATGGCTTAAAGTTGCAGTGGGACTCTTTCGCCATCTGGTGGTTGTGACAGTTATGACAACTGTTCCTGCATATATGTCCCTCCTCAGTGTGAAGAAGACTGGACTCCAAGCTGCTCCTGCTGATCACTGCGTGTTCCTCCTGTGTCTAAAATCTATTTCCATTATGAATCAGGAAACTGTCTGCACCAATCATAAAGGCAATAAAATACGTCACACACTAAGAAATAACAAAAAGGAATTGTGGATTTCAAGGAGATTTTTCCCTCGTTTTTTGAAATCATAAGAATACAAACTAATGCAAGACTGTCATGTTTTCATAAGTTTGTAGAGAAACTGTTCTGTTGTATTCTAGGACATCAGTCACTTTTTAAATGCATGCTACTCCTCCTCTTCATCATCATCATCATCAGCACCCATGACCTCCTTTTAGTCTTTGTTTTGTTATTTTTCAGAGTTCAGGAGACGTTCTTATGGGATTTCCACAGTGTACAAGTACTGTTTAGACCCTTTACCTAAAAGAAAAGAGTAAAGTACAAAGTAGATTTACTCACTGCAGGAAAATAATGCCACAATCTGATATATTGTCTTATATGACAAAGTGAAACTGATGCATCAAAGTGTAAGCAGCATTTTCCTGTTACAGCTGGTCTAGATGGAACTGATCTGATCTCCTTTATGTACAGGTAGATATCCAGTGGGTTTGCTAAGGGTCACAGATGAGGGGCTGTGTGAGGCGTTTAATGGGAAAGGAAATAAAACCATTGTTCCAGACCTGCAGCTAAGATACTCGAGTATCTTCAAATATGAAGCTGAGTATTACTTCCATACTTTCCTCCACTGCTGATGACCTTGTTACCTGCTGCTCCCTGTTAATGATCAGCCTCAGTTCTGATAGTAAACTGTTGGCTCTCGTTCTGTCAGGTTGTTGCTCAGTGACGTCTTGTTTTCATTTTCCTTCTTCTTCAAATGTGTCTTCCTTTAACTCTTTGCTTTTGTTTCTGCTTCAAACACCAAATGATACACGTGCTGCATGTCTGATGGTTTGTCAGAGAGCAGAACAATTTACATTACAGACAATATTTTACAGTTGAACATAAACTTTAAATGCATCATGTGTTTCTCATTACTGGCTGACTTGTCTGTGTTTGACAATAAAACTTAATCTGAAGGTTTTGCCACAGTTTCAGCTACAAGAAGTGCAGTACAGCACATGAGCAGAAATAATAATTTTGGAGTAAAGTCCCTGAAAGTTTAAAGGACATTTTTAATTGTACTTGAATACTTTCATCTATTGTGCATGACTGCTTTTCTCTGTTAATGAAACAATTTCTGAGTTTCGGATTGAAACTGTATGTTGTATATTCATCACAAATGCACTTAGAGGGTTTAGAATCTGAACTCTTCAAATATACATAAACAACAAAGTTGTTTAAGCACATGCACGCACACACCTCATGAAGAGATATTTGTTGGGAAATGATGGGAATAATGTCAAAGTCCAAGAAAATTCTCAGTTAAAAATGTTTTTAGTCAAATAAATTCTACAAAGTACAGAGTTTGAAATTATTATCTGACCTAACCAATACTGTTAAGATCTACATTTCTGTGCAAACACTTTGCCTCTGTCTGCTTTCTGTACCGTTTCCTACAGCTTGGCACAGAGTTAGACGAAACAGGTGCAACAGAGGAGTGAGATGAGGTTGAGTCTACTGTGGGAATTGAAGCAGATGTCCTTAGTTCTTCAAACACCACTAGCCCAGTTTCAGTGAGCCAGGAAAAGGAAAACAATCCATCGGCCACAGAGTCCACAGGTCGGCCTGTTAAAAGACCTAGAGTGCAAAAACCTACACCAAAATCAGCAGCGCACAGCATTGAGATGGCCAAACTGCTTCAGCAGGTCCAGAACACACTTTCAGGATCTAATGCAGATTCTGAGGAGCTGTTTGGCCAACAAGTAGCCTCAGAGTTGAGAAACATAAAGGACAGAGCTCTACGATTGCGGCTCAGGAGAAACATAATGAACACGATTTATGACACACAGGAGGCAGAGCAGGGCAGCCATTCTCAGTTTGCAGGTTTGCAGATTAAGCTACCTTGGTATCCCATCACCCTCATCAGGTCCAGCCACCCCCCAGGACTGCCAGCTCCATCAACCCAGCCAATGTCCTAAAAATGTTTTACTTCTGGGTTCTTCTTACAGTTCTGGAAACAAGAACACGACGTGTTGTGTATGTGCGCACAGTGTGAGCACTCAGGTGGCATCAGAGCATCAGAATAGACAAACACTCCCGCATCAGACACCCTACCCTGTGTCCCTGCGCTTGCATATACGAACTTGTAATTGGTGTCAACTACAACCATAAGGATGATGGAAAACCTGGACTTCTAGTTAACATACATGCTGCCACTCTTGGGAGGGGGTTGGATGAAGATGCATTTCCCATTTATAGCCGCCTGGCAGTGTGGAAACTGCCACTTATTTGCAAAGTCTCTGGCAATGGCCTTCCACTCAGACTCAGTTGATGGTGTCTGTCAAACACAAGCAGAAAATCAAATCACTTTTATTGTCACATCACATGTGCAGGTACACTGGTACAGAACATGTGAGTGAAATTCTTGTGTGCGAGCTTCACAAGCAACAGAGGTGTGCAAAGTACAATAACATAAGAACAAGCAAATATAAGAATGGCTAAATCTGAGAATTATATGAATAAATATATGTACAATATAAGAGTGTATGCATATTACTGAATGTGTATACTAAATATGTATGTCTACGTGTGTGTGTGTGTGTGTGTGTGTGTGTGTGTGTGTGTGTGTGTGTATACATGTTTTACAAATTAAATAGAGTCAAAATAAAATAAAGATATAAAATATACAGAGGTTGGTAGTTGGATATTGTGCAAAACAAGTGGCATTTATATACAGATTTTATATAAATGATGCTTCATATGAATCTCTTTCTTAACCATATATTCAAATCACTGTTAGACTCAGAGTTCACTTTGCTTCTTAAATACACATTTAACAAAGACTGAACAAATACAAATTAAAATTGCCCCCACAAGTCCTCATATGTACAGCCTATCAAATTACCAAACCCCATGAATTGTGTCCTATAAATACGCTCACCTTGCCTTGTCTGGCAGTCACTGAATTGTTGTGTTCAGCTAAATAAATGTTCATGTGTGTTGCACAGGGAGTGTTGCGGGTGCAGCACACTGTGTGGATTCGTCCCTCTGTTGATGGAGAGGTGATCCAAATGACTCACTGTGGTAAATAGCTGTGAATAATTCATGGATCCTGAGCACTTACTGCACATGCAGCTGAACTCTTTCTCTAACATCTGTTTCAGTTCCACTGACACAAGGACAGAAAATCTTTATCTCATCATCACAATACTTGGGTTTATTTTAGACTTCAGCTCCTTGTTGTATCATATTAAGTTTTGATATTTCAACTCTTCAGTTTTTTGTAGTTTCTGTGTGGTGAGTCTATGCTGGCATTCAGAACTGTTCCACTGTTCAAAAGATAATTTGGCATTACCTTCATTGTTCATTTGTCTTCATAATCATGTCAAAATATAGTTTAAGCTACAGTAATTTAAGGATGAGACCACAGATACAATTGGCAGCAGTGAGTTTCTTCTTGTTGTCTGGGTGAAGCGTTCAACCAGCGCGTCAGTCTGGCCCATTAATCACTTCCACCTGTGTCGACCCTGCAAAAGATCAGAAACTACAGAAAAAGGTCAAAACAAAAACCAAAAGTGAAACAAACCACCCGCCCCAGGATGACGGATCACTTTGTTCTGTTCTTCAGAGTCACTCTACACCGAGCTCACCGAGGTTGCAGAGCACAACAAGGACTGCCAGCTGTAGCTCACAATGTTGGTGTCCACAGGATGAGAGACAGCTGATTATTGTTGTCATTTATTGTTGAAAAGTATGTGTAGCATGATGCATTATTGACACCTTTTTGTGTACACGCTCGCATGAACGTGTGGTCCCTGACCCTGCTGTTGCCACTGATACGGTTTAATCCTGTGTGAAATACGACCATTGTTGTTAGGAAGAAGTTATAAAGAGTCTGTTAATGACTATGTGAATGTAAAACTTATATTTTAAATAACTGTTAACATTTTTAAAGAAATGGCTTTGAACAGCACAGAAACTTTAAAATGTTTCCTTTAGAAAATCACTTACTAGATATGATGAATATCAAGTGTTTTTCTTCCAAATGTTGCAGTTCCATTAAATAAATTACTGTATAAATACAACGTTATTGTACAAGTTACTGTGAAACTTACAGCATCACTGAGTATATGCTGTTGAAATTACACTTCTTTAAAAAACTGTTAAAAGTACAGAAAATTAATGAATTATAAAGTTAAGTGTGTAAGCAGAGATCCAAATTTACAGCCAATCAGGTGCCTGTGTTGATTTCAAAGGTTGTATGTAGCATGTAAGGCCGTAATGCAAAAGTACATAAATCAGGTGTATTACTGTATAAAACATGTGTACCTATTATTATTATTAGAACTTGACTGCATATGCATGAAATCTCAGCTTGGTCAGTTTCACCACTGTAATGAAGAAAGGTGTTGTTGCAGTTACAGTAAACATATGTTTGGATCATGACAGGAAAAATGATCTCCACAGTTTCAACCAGTGAATTCATGTCAGTTAAACACACTGTAGGAAAATCAAGGGTGTAGATTTGGTTTTGGCATTGGTGGGGACGGATGATTCAACCACTGAACCCCGCCCTGTTTCTTTTTTTTCCTTTTAGACTTTGCTCCTTGATACAAAAAGGAGAAATACACTTGCCTACATATGTTATTCTACCTGCTTTTAAACCATTAAAAATTACAATTCATAGTTTTACATGTGAATTATATAATGTTAAATTACTATTAAACAAATGACTGACTAAAGTATTTTAGACTTTAGTTTACTTCAGCCATTTTCCATTTAAATCAGGTATCATACAATAATAAAAATAGAGTCATGACAATAAAAGAATATGACTTTAAGGACTTAACAACATTACTTCAGTTATAGTACACCAACATCTCTTATATACATGAGCACTAAGGAAACACTGGATGACCTGGTGGTTTTTGTCTATAAAACTGACTCATCAGCTGTTTGCAGGGTGAGTGTATTTTTTTTTAAATGTGCAAACTGCACTACAAGGTGGAATACTTGCAAAAATCATGACTACCTCATAATATATTGTCTCAAAAATGAACCCTATGAATATGTCAGTACCATTAGGATGAAATTATTGTGTCACCAACATTTTAACGTTAGACGTATAATTTTAACAGCCTCTGTAAACTAATATCCTGGCTGCTCGAGGCTCCGTTTTCTCTGACAGTTTCAATCAAAATTAGAAATGTTGCTCTGAGACTGAGAGAACTAATAGTGCTGCCTGCTGTGCAGTTAGTTTCCAAAACACGTTATTCATGGTTACATACAATTTTAGACTGATGTGGGCCAAAGCCTAGCATAGCCTGTAACGTTATTGTGACGGACACATTTCATGAGTGAACTTGACTTTAAGTGACTTACAGGTTTCTTTGAAACGCTTTCTTATATCCAGGTTCTTCCTTTTTGCTGCCATCCTCCTCGCCTCCTCGCAGCGCAGGTTTGCCGCTGCTAAAACTAAACAGAGCTCCCTGAAAGGCACAGCCAGACACACTGGCCATATTTGTCACATGAGGTAGGGACTCCAGTAGAGAACGTCTTTCTGCACCGCTGGGTGACTGAGACGTTGAAAGATCGTTTTTCTTTTCTTTCTATCAGTTTTGTTCTTCTTTACTCGAAGAGATCAAATTATTTGTGGGGACAATTCAATAATCACTGGATATTGGTGGGGACATGTCCCTTCCGTCCATGCCAAATCTACGCCCTTGAGGAAAATTATGATATATAGAACAAATATGAAAAGATTTCAAGAGTCGAGAGTAGTTTTTAATCATCATGATGTTAGGATATAATTTATGAAATTACATTAAGTACCAAAGTCACAACAACAAAGACGTGTTGGAATCTCAGAGTAGTTAGAAACCTTTAAAAAAGAATTTTAAGAAAGGATTTAAGAAGTTGTTTCGGAATTTCATCAAAATCTGTAAAGCGTATACAGGTCTAATTGTGGGAATTTTTTTGGGACAGATTTTCAGTGAATTGTTTTAGTTTCACTATTTCATGGAGGTTGGAGTTCAGACTGGTTCGTGATGTCGTCAGAAAGCGCAAAAGTGAAAAGAAAGAAAAAAAACTGTGTGTGACGAGAGAGTGTCGGTTCTTGAGGGTTTGCTGTGCTGCATGTAAACTCCAAAGCTGAACTGAGGAAAATAAAGTTGCCAAAAGGAGAATGGAGTCATGTCTCTCTGAAGGTGCAACACATGCAAAAGCCTCGTGACACAATCAACAGCTAAGTTGAGTTTCAGCTGCTGACAGCTTCTGTCTTTAGGTGACATCATGGGCAGTGTGACGCAGTCAAAGTACATTAATCGTACATATCAGTAAGAAACACACTCATCTCTACTGACATCACAGTGAGTGACACCAAATCTAATTACCAACACAATCTCAGATAACTGCAAACTGATGTGAGGTGTAAGTTTAAAGAATAACTGAGACTCTTCAAAGGTTAAAAGTCTGGTGAAATATTATTAGTGCAGTGAAGCTGCATTCCTATCTTCAGTGCAGCTGAATAAACATGCTGATTTTCTGTTTATGACACAGAATCTGTCACCATGTTTGATTCTTATGGGCAGAGGTGGGAAGTAACAAAGTACAAATACTTTGTTAGTGTACTTAAGTACAGTTTTAGGTGTCTGTACTTTACTTGGGTATTTTTTATGAAAACGTTTTACTTTTACTTCCTACAGATGAGATGTGTAACAGTCATTAGAATAAGAATTTAGATTTAATTAATATTTGTATTCTCATGTAATAATATTGTTTATTAATATAGCACAATGTTCAGTTCCCTTTGAGTAAAAATAGATGATAGAATTGAATTTTTACTTTTTAACTTCATTGTTAGTTAAATAGTTGACATTTTTTTCCCTGTAAAAAAGTAATAACTCTCCAAGTGATCATGAGTGACCTCAGATGCAGACATGATGCAAAGCACTTTCTTGAAAATGCAGGAAAGTGCAAACTTTGTAGCTGCGTCCTGAGAGAGAGGTGACTGAGAACTTTGGAGTGAGCAGAGCGTTAAACCCTCTACAAAATGCCTCGTTTAGAAGAGTCAGTGAAAAAAAACGATTACCCGTCTTATCCTGTCTTGTGATACAAAATGCATCCTCTTTAATACAAACGGATGTAACTATTGTTATCTTCTCACCTATTTCATTTTGTAAAATCTGGCTAAAGCTTCCAAGTTTGTGTGTTTATTTTTTTTTCCTTCTGACTAGATGAAGCTTTATACACCATCCTTTCAGCATCCTTATACTTATCACCACACTGTGTTTATGTGCTGAAAGAAAAACGATTTCCTTATAGCTAAAACAAATTCTGAAATACAATTTCATTAAATCAAATAAACAAGACATTTTGTAGTAGATAAGTTACAAGTTACCAAAGTTAACTAGGTCACAGTTTTTACTACATACTGTAAATCAAACATAACACACCCTGGCACTCATAAAATAAGCATTTTATGACTCGTTGGGGCCTCCCTTCACAAATGTGTCTGTATCAGGATGGGTCTAAACAACATGGTGTAAATGCAGTTGCTGGTGAGCCTCATTTCCTGTAGGAGGTGAACAAGAGCAGAGATCTGTTTCCCTTCAGAGCACAGAGGTTGTTTCTGTTCAGAGGAAGTCAAACTGTCTGACAGTCACTGAGAGACGGTGAAACGGCACAGCACATGAATCAAATGGATCAAACAAAATTCTGCTGTTCAGTCTGTTTGGATCTACTGAAGGATCCGGTGACTATTCCCTGTGGACACAGCTACTGCATGGACTGTATTAAAAGCTTCTGGGATGAAGAGGAAAAGAAGAAAATCTACAGCTGCCCTCAGTGCAGACAGACTTTCACACCGAGGCCTGTCCTGGAGAAAAACACCATGTTAGCAGATTTAGTGGAGGAGCTGAAGAAGACTGGACTCCAAGCTGCTCCTGCTGATCACTGCTATGCTGGACCTGAAGATGTGGCCTGTGATGTCTGCACTGGAAGAAAAATGAAAGCCTTCAAGTCCTGTTTATTCTGTCTGGCATCTTACTGTGAGCAACACCTTCAGCCTCATTGTGATGCGGCTCCATTAAAGAAACACAAGCTGGTGGAGCCCTCCAAGAAGCTCCAGGAGAACATCTGCTCTCGTCATGATGAGGTGATGAAGATGTTCTGCCGTACTGATCAGCAGAGTATCTGTTATCTCTGCCCTGTGGATGAACATAAAGGCCACGACACAGTCTCAGCTGCAGCAGAAAGGACTGAGAGGCAGAGAGAGCTGGAGGTGAGTCGACAAAACATCCAGCAGAGAATCCAGGACAGAGAGAAAGATGTGAAGCTGCTTCAACAGGAGGTGGAGGCCATCAATCAGTCTGCTGATCAAACAGTGGAGCACAGTGAGAAGATCTTCACTGAGCTGATCCATCTCATCCAGAAAAGAAGCTCTGATGTGAAGCAGCAGATCAGATCCCAGCAGGAAACTGAAGTGAGTCGAGTCAAAGAGCTTGAGGAGAAGCTGGAGCAGGAGATCACTGAGCTGAAGAGGAAAGATGCTGAGCTGAAGCAGCTCTCACACACAGAGGATCACATCCAGTTTCTACACAACTACCCCTCACTGTCAGCACTCAGTGAGTCTACAGACTCATCCAGCATCAATATCCGTCCTCTGAGCTACTTTGAGGATGTGACAGCAGCTGTGTCAGAGGTCAGAGATAAACTACAGGACATTCTGAGAGAGGAACGGACAAACATCTCACTGACAGTCACTGAAGTGGATGTTTTACTGTCAGATCCACCAGAGCCAAAGACCAGAGCTGGATTCTTAAAATATTCACATGAAATCACACTGGATCCAAACACAGCAAACAAACAGCTGTTATTATCAGAGGGGAACAGAAAAATAACTGTAATGAATCAACAACAGTCTTATTCTGATCATCCAGACAGATTCACTGACAAGTTTCAGGTCCTGAGTAGAGAGAGTCTGACTGGACGTTGTTACTGGGAGGTGGAGTGGAGAGGGGGAGGAGTTTGTGTAGCAGTCGCATACAAGAATATCAGCAGAAAAGGATATGAATGTGGATTTGGATATAATGACAAATCTTGGTCATTATATTGTAACAACAACAGTTATACATTTTGGTACAACAACATCCAAACTCGTGTCTCAGGTCCTTGTTCCTCCAGAGTAGGAGTGTACCTGGATCACAGAGCAGGTATTTTGTCCTTCTACAGCGTCTCTGAAACCATGACTCTCCTCCACAGAGTCCAGACCACATTCACTCAGCCGCTCTATGCTGGACTTTGGCTTTGGAGAATAGGAAACACTACTGAGTTGATTAAAGTGAAATAGACTGAAGTCTTTCATATTGTGGGTTTAAATCTGTATTTTAGTTTCATTTTATTTTCTCTCCATCATTTCTGCACAGAGATCAGCTGTCAGTCAAACATTATGGGTGGTACCTCCACATCTTCTAGTTGTTCTCTTGATGTTTCTGAGTTTTTAAAGGAGATCTTTCCTGTGACTGTTTATGGAGGCTATCACTGCTCATCATCATTTTCATTTACTAAAATATTTCTCCACATGAAAATGTAAACTTCTCTATCCTCTAAATGTTTCTGGAATATTTGTATTGAAAAATGTCGACATTTCTCTTTATGAGTATGGCAGACCATGTGTGTGTGTTTGTGTTTGTTTTTGTCAAAATCATCAAACAAATGAGGAAAAACTGTGATTTTAATGAATGAATTCATATATTGTGTTGATGTTTTATTGTCTGCCTTTAACTTTTTGGTTTTGTTTACTGTGTAATATATAATATATGGTTTTTCAGAGAGTAACAACTTTTATTACAGAGAACATTTTTAAAACTCAACATAAACTTAAAATGAATTATGTGTTATGCACATTATTGGCTACTTTAACTGTGTTTTTAGGATCTCACTTTCTGTATTAAATAAATACAGTGGCGGTCCTAGCCTGCTTGGCGCCATGGGCGAACACCCCCCGCCCCCACCCCCCAATAAACACACACACATAGAACATATTAAGGATTGTACATTAACATAAAACTGTTGTCGGAACCATACTGAATTTCAGCAGAGAAACACACACGCACATATATGAAGAGAGAGAGAGTATGCATTGTATGCAAACAGCTACCAAACAGCCATCATAATTCGTCATACAATGAGATCCCAGCAATGTTGTGGGGATGGAGCTGGACTCCGTTAGGGTGGTGTCTGACACGTAGATGTTGTCCAAGATAATAACAATGTTGGATAATACCTCCCACCCACTCCATGGCATGCTGGCTAGTCACAGAAGCACATTCAGTGAGAGACTGAGATTACCAAAAAGCACCACTGACCGACACAGGAAATCATTCCTGCCTGTGGCCATCTCACTGTACAACTCCTCCATCTAACACACTGTGAACACTGCAATAGTTTCACCCTTTTTACACACGCTCTTTTCTACTCTGGAATATTATTGTCAATTTTCTTGATATTTATTTATATTCACCTCTTTTAATCCTTGATATTTATAATTGAGTGATCTGTATATGTTAGTGCTATTTTCTTAAATGTTTAAAATCTGTAACATAATGTGTTGTTTGGAGTTTAGTCTGTTACTATTACTATGTTTACATTTTCTTCTTGGAGCAGCTGTAACTCACATTATTTCCTTAGGGATTAATAAATTATTCTGAATATGATTCTGACTGTTTCAGGATGACCTGCCATTATCCAATGACACATCTGCTTACCTGTATCTTTCGTTTCTCCTCCTCTTCTTTTCTCTTTTTCCTAAACTGAGCACCTGATGGTTTTGAACTTTTCTTGTCCATCTTGGTTTTAATTTTGCACTCCAGTATGAACACCCATCCCTCAACCCGAGGATCACCACAACATAACCTAATAGACCTACACCTTAGTTCACAGATTCACTTTGTCTAAGGTTTATTTCTGGGAATTCGCACAACCCAGGATTCAAATCATGAATACATAATTGGCTTGGATTTACAACATTATGAATGAAATGTGCTCTATTTGGAAGCAGCCGGGGCTCCTCCCCTTTCGACGGGTTGTGTGTGAGACTTTAAATCATCAAACTGTAAATTATAAATTTTAAATTGTTATTGATCCCTTTACCCCGAGTCCTAAAGTGTATATTTATTTTCTTACTCTTCTTATATTTATTGTTTGTTTACTTGCACTGCTGTAACTGGAGCCTCGTCGTCTCGTCTCTCTATATACTGGACTGTATGTAGCGGAGATGACAATAAAGTTTACTTTGACTTCAGCAGCGAGCAGGCGCACCGAGGGCTCTCGCGCTCACTTTCGCGTATAGAATTTCGAAAAAACATTGGTGCAAATCATAAGTCTGTATCATGATGTCTGGTGTTTTCGTGTTTGTTGGTTTGTTTTTATTTTGTTTTATTTTGCTAGTTGGTTATTAGATGCTGCTCCAGCCAGCCAGATAATCGCCGCCCCGCCCTCTCCCCGAGTGCCGCAAGCCGCAGGCGCACCTCGCAAACGGAGGGCCCCCTTACTCCCAGCAAATGGGCGATAGAAAACCGATCGGTGCCTATGCCATTATGCGCTAGCTGATGTCGGGGCAGCATGAGTACGAGTAAATTTTTTGTTAAGGTTTAATTGTCATTTTGAAAGAAATAATATCTTTTTTTCTACTAGTGTGTCAGCACCTTGTCAACTCCATAATATGGAGTTTTTGTTTATTTTTCTCTTTTGGAGAACCATATATTTTCCTCTCTCATGATCTTCCAATAAAAATACGTAATTTTCTCAATAATGACATTTCTTTAGTACCTCCCCTTCACAGATGTGTCTGTATCAGGATGGGTCTAAACAACATGGTGTAAATGCAGTTGCTGGTGAGCCTCATTTCCTGTAGGAGGTGAACAAGAGCAGAGATCTGTTTCCCTTCAGAGCACAGAGGTTGTTTCTGTTCAGAGGAAGTGAAACTGTCTGACAGTCACTGAGAGACGGTGAAACGACACAGCACATGAATCAAATGGACCAAACAAAATTCTGCTGTTCAGTCTGTTTGGATCTACTGAAGGATCCGGTGACTATTCCCTGTGGACACAGCTACTGCATGAACTGTATTAAAAGCTTCTGGGATGAAGAGGAAAAGAAGAAAATCTACAGCTGCCCTCAGTGCAGACAGACTTTCACACCGAGGCCTGTCCTGGAGAAAAACACCATGTTAGCAGATTTAGTGGAGGAGCTGAAGAAGACTGGACTCCAAGCTGCTCCTGCTGATCACTGCTATGCTGGACCTGAAGATGTGGCCTGTGATGTCTGCACTGGGAGAAAAATGAAAGCCTTCAAGTCCTGTTTAGTCTGTCTGGCATCTTACTGTGAGAAACACATTCAGCCTCATTATGATTCACCTACATTCAAGAAACACAAGCTGGTGGAGCCCTCCAAGAAGCTCCAGGAGAACATCTGCTCTCGTCATGATGAGGTGATGAAGATGTTCTGCTGTACTGATCAGCAGAATATCTGTTATCTCTGCTCTGTGGATGAACATAAAGGCCACGACACAGTCTCAGCTGCAGCAGAAAGGACTGAGAGGCAGAGAGAGCTGGAGGTGAGTCGACAAAACATCCAGCAGAGAATCCAGGACAGAGAGAAAGATGTGAAGCTGCTTCAACAGGAGGTGGAGGCCATCAATCAGTCTGCTGATCAAACAGTGGGGCACAGTGAGAAGATCTTCACTGAGCTGATCCATCTCATCCAGAAAAGAAGCTCTGATGTGAAGCAGCAGATCAGATCCCAGCAGGAAACTGAAGTGAGTCGAGTCACAGAGCTTGAGGAGAAGCTGGAGCAGGAGATCACTGAGCTGAAGAGGAAAGATGCTGAGCTGAAGCAGCTCTCACACACAGAGGATCACATCCAGTTTCTACACAACTACCCCTCACTGTCAGCACTCAGTGAGTCTACAGACTCATCCAGCATCAATATCCGTCCTCTGAGCTACTTTGAGGATGTGACAGCAGCTGTGTCAGAGGTCAGAGATAAACTACAGGACATTCTGAGAGAGGAACGGACAAACATCTCACTGACAGTCACTGAAGTGGATGTTTTACTGTCAGATCCACCAGCAGAGCCAAAGACCAGAGCTGGATTCTTAAAATATTCACGTGAAATCACACTGGATCCAAACACAACATACACACAGCTGTTATTATCAGAGGGGAACAGAAAAGTAACAGCGATGGAAAACCAACAGTCTTATTCTGATCATCCAGACAGATTCACCGACTGGTGGCAGGTCCTGTGTAAAGGGAGTCTGACTGGTCGTTGTTACTGGGAGGTGGAGTGGAGAGGGATACAGGTTTATGTAGCAGTCGCATACAAGAATATCAGCAGAAAAGGGAGAGTGAATGAATGTTTGTTTGGACATAATGACAAAGCTTGGGCATTAAATTGTAACAACAACAGTTATACATTTTGGTACAACAACATCCAAACTCCTGTCTCAGGTCCTCGTTCCTCCAGAGTAGGAGTGTACCTGGATCACAGAGCAGGTATTTTGTCCTTCTACAGCGTCTCTGAAACCATGACTCTCCTCCACAGAGTCCAGACCACATTCACTCAGCCGCTCTATGCTGGAGTGACGCTTTTCTGTGCTGGAGACACTGCTGAGGTGATCAAACTGAAATAGACTGAAGTCTTTCATATTGTGGGTTTAAATCTGTATTTTAGCTTCATTTTATTTTCTCTCCATCATTTCTGCACAGAGATCAGCTGTCAGTCAAACATTATGGGTGGTACCTCCACATCTTCTAGTTGTTCTCTTGATGTTTCTGAGTTTTTAAAGGAGATCTTTCCTGTGACTGTTTATGGAGGCTATCACTGCTCATCATCATTTTGATTTACTAAAATATTTCTCCACATGAAAATGTAAACTTCTCTATCCTCTAAATGTTTCTGGAATATTTGTATTGAAAAATGTTGACATTTCTCTTTCATTGATAATACTTTATTCATCACGAGGGAAATTTGGTCAAGGCTGCCAGCCTTGCCAGTGCCATCTTACCCTTCAGCCCACACATTACACAAACTATGTGTGTGTTTGTTTTTGTCAAAATCATCAAACAAATGAGGAAAAACTGTGATTTTAATGAATGAATTCATATATTGTGTTGATGTTTTATTGTGTGAATAAACTAGAAGGTTTAACTATAAATCAAACTTTGAACAAAGTCTTTTCTTCTGTCTTCATTCCAGGATCTCACTCAAATCTGATGCAGAAAATATGAAACTAATCTGAGAGAATAACTGAAGCAGTTTTCCTCCTGAAGCATCACAAAGTTCAGAGTTCATGTTTAGAGCAGAAGATTCAGCAGTCGCTCTGTGACTTTTCAGCGTATGGGCAACATTTAAATCACAGTATTACACTTGTTCATAACAACTAGAGAAAAATACGTCAGTTACAGTAGAACAACTACATCATGAAACAGCAATGGTGACGACAGAGCTGCTGGAGGCTGCTGTCATTTATTTGTATTCATGATCATTTTGTCTGAAGATCTCAACATGAAATTATTTGCTGCTGTGTCTCATTTCTTACCAGATGTTGACTCTGATGCACTTTTGTTTAATGCCGACTAAAACAGTGAAGAAGAGCTTCAGCTTTCAGACGTTTCACTTTGGACAGAAGTCTTCATAAAAAGTGTCTCAGACACAAAATGATAATAATGAAACTCCAAATTTAAAACCAGGTTCATGCTGACTGCTGTTAAAAGTTGACCAAATGAGTTCTCATAAGACTTAATGACTCTTTGATTTTATGTGTTTTCTGCAGTGTTGGGTAAGTTACTTTAAATTAGTAACTTAGTTACATTACTAGTTACTTCTCTAAAAAAGTAACTCAGTTACTTCAAGTTACTCGTTACTTTCAAAGTAACTAGTTACTAGGGAAAGTAACTTTGGTTTTACTCAGAATTCTCTTGTTAATGTGTTGCTTCCGTAACTGGATACCCAGCAAGATTGCCAGTCTTCTAGCTTGCTTACTTGCCACAAGTGCACTGTGCCACCTACCAATAGAAAGGAAAAAATAATGTGCACATTTCCACGAGAGAAATCCCACGCCTGGACCGTCGTTGACCGCCGCCATGATTCTAGCCTGCTTTTTACATCTAACACAAAAACTGCAGTCGTGGTGCTTTTGATTGTACTCAGAACTTGGAAATTCTGCCTTCTGAATAGGAAGATGTAGGTAACACCAGACTGCAGATGAGCTGCATACAGAGCTGGACTGGGACAAAAAAATCGTCCCGGGCATTTTGACTAGAGACCGGCCCACCATTATAGGAAAAATCATAAAGCCTTTGAATGAAAACAAACACTGTTGTGACAGTGATGTACACTGTTCTGATGGTATATATGTATCAATCTATCAATTGTTTGTTGTAAGACTCAGATAATTATTTTTTTTAAAGCTAGACATTTTAAATGAGAATAATAAAGAAAAGTATTTCCTTGTCCCCCCCTTTCCCTGTAAATGCCCTACCTGGCCCCCTGCTAGATCCGCCCCTGCACAGTTACCAGCTGTCAGCTACGTAGAAAAGGATCCTGGTGTTATTTGTCTCTCAGAAACAGCTCATAACGTCCCTTCAACTCATTCATGTCACCTAAAAGGTAAACCTGTTTCTCCATCACCTGTTCAGCTCTGATGATTCAGTAAGGACATCTCCTGGTTTCATCTGCATGTTTCCCTCTCACCAGATAACCAAACCGATATCATGACCAGCAGCTTTACAGCTGTGGCTCCAGCAAACATCAGCTGATACTAGCAATTAATATTAAATAAATTCTAACAACAGCTGATCAAGCTTAAACGTGCTGCTGTTGTTTAACGCGACATCCGCTGGTTTCCTCTTTCTGGCGCAAAGTGGGCGATAAATAAACAAGAGAGAAAAGCCGATCAGCTGATCATTGATCAGTTTCGTGATTGAAGTAGAAACGGGAGAGGAGAGAATGAGAGAAGAAGAGGCAGCTGTGCAGCTTCAGCTTTGTGTCTTTTTCATTGTAGCTGAAGTCCGGGACAAACTGTGTTCCTTTTCACCTCAGTACGAAACGCGTAATATTTTCTCTGAATACGAGACGATTCTGTTTTTTACGGGACGGTTGGAAACTCTAATAATTAACCGTATGAACAAAATAAAGTTCAACATCAGTAACATAGCACCCACCCAGCTGTATAGAAACTCCGTCATGCTAGCTAGCACGCAGTACGAAAATGTCAGCATAACGAAAATAAACTCCACCTAAACTTGGTTTATATCTGACTCAGATAGACTGCAGGTCATAACTTCTTACCTGAAGTTCAGTTCACCTGACACTCGGACCGGCGGCCGCTTCGGGTCTCTCCTCTTGCCTCCCTTTTCCTTCATCCACCTGCTGGCCTCCACCACTTGCTAATGTTACTGAATCTGTGGAAGCTCCGCGATATCCACCACACGAAGTAACGAGTAACGAGCCTATCTAAATCCCAGTAATGAGTAACGCGTTCCTGGTTTTGGCATAATAACTAGTTACCGTGCTCGTTACCACAATAATAACGTAGTTACTGTAACGCGTTACTTAATAACGCGTTAGTCCCAACACTGGTTTTCTGTAATTCTCTGGTCTTTTCTAACCAAGAAAATATGATAAATATAAGAGCTTTCATCTTTAACAGCATCATTGGTGTTTCAGGGGCTCATCTGGTGGTTCTACAGTTTATGACAGCTGTGTGTTCAGACAAAGATCACTTTCATGTATCTACAGAATACATGTGCACTTTATGTGCTTATTTTGTACTCTCTTTATTTTCTTTATGCTTTTAAAAGTGTCACATAAACTGAATTCCCAGTTTTCTATTTCTCATCTATTTAATCTTTCCCTTTAACGACTAATGTAAATTAATTCAACGATTCTTCTCATAATTATATTATATTTTATATTTATTTCTAATCTCCAGTATATGGTGAAAATCCTAACAAAACTCACACTGTCCTTTTAAGATAAAAGTCCTACATCTCCTACTGGAAAGGCTTCAGTCTGCAGGCTTTCTTAGGCTCCTCCCCCTCACTGATCTTCAGGTTTGAAGATGGGTACAACTAAAAGGTGATTGTGGAGCTAATACATACTAATGAACACATCAATGCTGACACATAAATAATGTGTTAGTATCAGTTTACATAGTTTAAAGTGTTGTTATTATTATCTATATTGTTGGGTGGCACATTTTGAAGCCAATATCCTACCAACACTGTGGAGGTCCAGCTTTTTAGATCTAATTAAAATCAAATCACTCATAATGATTCTCTGGGAAAAAGTAGAATTCTTAGAATAGAGTTTATTAAACACTGTCATATGAACAACAGAATAGTACACTTAAAAGCAAAAATAACATAGAACTAGAATATAGAATAGAATAAAAAAAACGAATAAAAAGCAAAGCAACCACGGGGTGAAGAGCCTTACAGCACAAACAGAAAACACACACACAACAGAGAGACAGGAAACGAGCAGGAAAAAGAAGAGAGAGAGAGCAAATGCATTTCAGACTCATCTTATATAGGGACAGGGATCCCCGCTCCCATTTTTAGGTATCCTTACATCCTCTGTCTTTTTTTCCTTTTCATCTTCCACTTATGATATACACAACCCTACACTATAACTTCTTGTAAACCAATCTCTCATCCATCACTGCATAGGGTCCCTTTGTCAGCTTTATGGCCAAAGTGAGTCTGAAAGTTTACAGAAAGGCAGTTAATCAGTTAATCCATCCGACACTTTTGTTGGGCGCGCATGCTAGATAAAGACTGCTATCCATGCTGAGTAAGGGTTATTTCATCGCCTTCTGGTGTTTGAGGCGAGGACAGAACTTTAGGTGCCCGCCCTGCAGAGGCCAGGTTTGTTTTGCTTATAGAAATATTGAAAGGCTGTATGCTTCAGGCTTATAGTCACTCACAGAGCTGTCTGCTTTTAATTTACAGCCGTTCACATAACTGGATGCTTTTATCTTGCGGCAGCTCAAGGAGCCTTATGTTTTTTCCTTATAGCTGTTCAAAGGGCTTATGCTTTTATCTTATAGCTATTTGAGGAGGCTTGTGTTAGCTTATAGCCCCAAAAAAGGCTGCAGGCCTTTGCTTTGCAGCTATCCAAACAACTGCATGCCTCCGTTGTACAGCCATTTGAAAGGCAGCACACGCTGTGAAGCAGTCTAGTTAAACACAGCTGTTTGCTTCTGCTGCGCAGCCATCTCAAACCACTGCGTGCTTCTGCTATACAGTTAGAATAGAATAGAACAGAATTCAACTTTATTGTCATTGCACATGTCACATGTACAAGGCAACGAAATGCAGTTTGCATCCATCCAGAAGTGCTTTAGCCATAATATACATAGATATATTACAAAATATATATTAGCAATATTAAAGATATATATATATATATATATATATATATATATATATATATATATATATATATATATACATATATATATACATATATATATATATATATATATATATATATATATAATCCAGAAATGGGTCAGTTATAAGTACAATGTAGCTTACCATCACCAGTGTGTGAATGTGTGTGTGAATGGGTGGATGACTGAATGTAGTGTAAAGCGCTTTGGGGTCCTTAGGGACTAGTAAAGCGCTATACAAATACAGGCCATTTAGCATTTACCATAATTCCTACAGAGGTTATATAAAGTGCTAGTGGCTGTGAGTGGTGGTTCAGTCCATGTTATTATTGTGTGTATGAGGGTACAGTTGTCCATTTGTTTGCTTTTGTCCATTGTGTGTGTGTTCAGTCCATGAGTTTAGTGTGGGTCAGATGTCAGGAGGCAGAGTTCAGGAGTCTGACACCTGTAGGGAAGAACAATCCCAATAACCCTCTCCAACCACATCGCAGTCCACTTCCCCCAGTCACCTCCACCCCTCCTTACTGACTTCCCATCTACACGTTTCTGCTCTATTTCACTCTTAGTAATCTGTATTTATTTATCTTTTTTATCAAATCAAATAGAGCTCGATTTGAACCAACAGGCAAAAACACAGAGAGAGAGTCTTTCTAAGAGAGAGCTGAGAGCATGAACATGGGAGGTTCAACATTCCAGCGACGACTGCTCCGTGCCGCAGCGTTAAATAGTCATAGGGAACTGGTAGATCAGCAACAGCTGGTGGCAATCACCGCAGATGCGTGGGCCAAGAGCGAGAGCCCAAAAATGAGCTTCGCCCAGGCAAGCAGGAGAGAGGGAGAGAGAGCGAAACAAAACAAAACCTGTGGCCATTATCAGCCAGCTGGATTGGTCTGAGAGAAATCAGACATGAGCTTTTCATGTTTTTTTTCTGACCTCATCTGTAAATTGTTCCATATTTGCAGCTAAGGTACTCGAGTATCTTAAAGTATTAATCTGAGTATTACTTCCATACTTTCCTCCACTGCTGATGACCTTGTTACCCGCTGCTCCCTGTTAATGATCAGCCTCAGTTCTGATAGTAAACTGTTGACTCTCGTTCTGTCAGGTTGTTGCTCAGTGACGACTTGTTTTCATTTTCCTTCTTCTTCAAATGTGTCTTCCTTTAACTCTTTGCTTTTGTTTCTGCTTCAAAGTAAACTAAAATAAGTAATAGTTTATTTATACAGCACTTTTTCACAGATATATCTCACAAAATGCTTCACAAGAAAGAACATAACAAAAAAACAAAAAAAAAGGCTGCAGGCCATAACAAAGCATAGTACAGTCATAAATACATCATTAAAAACTTGGTCTAATTAAAAGCTTTTTGAAAAAAAAAAGTCTTTAGCTGCTTTTTAAATGTCTCCAATAGAGGAAGTGCATATTCCAGAGTCTGAGTGCAACAGCTTGGAAAGATTGGTCCCTTCGAGTTCTGAAACGAGTGTGGGGGTGACCACTAACAGGTTTTTATTCGATCACCTCAAGTTACGAGAAGAGGTATGAATATGAATCAAATCAGCAATATAGCCCGACTATTTAATGGTCGGGCATTGCACAGCTACAAGCATTTCATCCCATGTCATACTGTGTACGGTTGTGTGTGTGTGACAAATAAAATTTGAATTTGAATTTGAATATAGGGAGGGGCCTGTCCCTGTAGTGCTCTGAAGGTTAAAACTAAAATCTTAGGTCAGTAGTCTTGCTGCAGAGTTTTGAACAGCCTGGAGATGAGCCAGCCCTTTGTTGTTTGTCGTTATTACATACCTCCACACTGTAACAATACTCGAGTCTTTTAGAGAGAAAAGCATGGGTTATCATCTCAGGTTCACTTGATGACACCATAGATCTAACTTTTGAGATATTCCTCAAATGAGAAAAGCAGGTTCTTACAGTCAGATTTAAGTTCCGCTCCAAAGACAAAAAGAAAAATGACACCTAGATTTATGAGGTTATGCTTCTGTGAGGAACCTAACTCACCCAGTCGCTGTTTAACATTGGATATTGCACTTTCTGATGCAATAATCAGAGTTTCAGTTTTGTCTAGGTTTAGCTGTAATCAATTGTTGAACCATTGTTTAATGTCTGTTAAACAGTCAATCAGAGCAGAGAGCTTATGAACTTCAGAAGGCTTAAACGAGTAGTATAGCTGAATGTCATCAGCAAAAAGATGATAAGATATATCAGGAAACTGCCGTATTATCTGGCCTAAAGGAAGATTGTAAATTAAGAATAAAATAGGTCCCAGCACGGAGCCCGGCGGGACTCCACACAGCAGCTCTGTAGAATCACACGTAATCTGGTTTGAAGACACACTAAAACTCCTTTCAGATATTTAGAATGAAAACCACTCTAGAAGCGGCTTGAAGATGGCTTCATTTTGTCCAGCAGAGCTGCTATTTCATCATATGTCACAGTTGAAAAAGTTGACCAGGAGTACGAAGGGGGTTCCTCACTAGCAGAATAAGAACTCTTTGGAGAGATTTTAGCATTGATTTCTTTGATCTTATCAACAATAACTGAACGAGTTTGTTACTGTCTGCTTTAGAGTGCACATTAAGTGGTACCATATCTGGGGACACAGCAGCACTGATTTTGTCAAACAGAGTCTTGGGATTTCTCTTGTTTTTCGATATGAATCTAGAGAAATATTCTAATTTGACATTTTTCACCATATCATTTAGGGAGAGCATGAGATCTCTAAGATGGACACTGTGCACTTCAAGTTTAGTTTTCTTCCATTGTCGTACTATATTTTGGGATATTCTCCTTAAGTTTAAGATAGACTCATTTATTCAAGGGCATGCCTTCTCTTGAGAGATAGAGCTTCTTTTAATAGGTGCCACTTGATCCAAAATGGATGAGCATTCTCTATTAAAGGACTAGATAAGAGCATTTACATCATTTCCTTTAGAAAGTAGAGAACTGTCAAAAATGATCAGCAGTGGTCTCTTATTTTGTGTCTATGAGTTTATAATTTTAAAAGTGTTTGTTTAGAGCTGAAACTGAGGTAAAAAGAAGAAACAATTATGATCACTCAAATGTACGTCCTCAACAAACACATTGCCAATTTTGAGCACCAAGGGAAAGACAAGGTCTGTTTCTGGTTCCGCCCTCTTTCGAGATGGCGGCTCCAAAATCACGATAGCAATGGAAACAAGGGAAAAAAGTAAGAAAAACCTAATGCAATTGAACGAAATGGATGACGACCCGCGGGGCCCGCTAGGAGGTGACAATGCTAAAGACAACATGAGGCAAGCATCCAGCGAACCCACTAGGGTAATTATGGAGATAATCCTGCAAGAAATTCAAGAATTCCGAAAGGAGAACAACACTCAGCTGGAAGACATAAAAGGTGAAATTCATGAGACTAACAGGAGAATCAGAGAGGTGGAAAACCGCATTGAAGCAGCTGAAACCAGCGTTCAAATACTGGAGCGGTGATGAAACACGTGCTTAAAGTTCAAGCCCGACACGATGAAAAACTGACCAGGTGACTGACCAGGAGGGGAGAGCCAGGAGAGTCTACAGAAGGAAATCTCCTCAGTAAGAACAAAAATAATAACAGAAAAGGACGTTACAGGCAAAAGGTATGGGACTATTTAAAGTATTATGAGATGATCAAAATGTTTCTCTCTTTGCTCCCTTTTTGAGTAGACAAAACCTTATTACGGAGGACATTTTCTTTCGTTATTGGCATGAACAATTGTTTTCAATGGACTAAAACACCATGGAGGGCCCTTCCTCTGCAAAGGTACAGAGGGGACCTACCTTCATAGACTATTCATCTGGCAAGCTAAAGGGACTGTTTATAAACATCCCTATTTTGGAAACCATTTTGGCAAATATATGTTCTCCAAAAGAGTTCTTGGTTCATTCTACAAAGTTACTTTCTTTTATTTATCAGGGTAGCAGAGTCACTGTTTGTTGCTAGATATTGTACATGAAAGACTAAACATTATTTCCTTCAATGTCAATGGAATACTCAACCCTATCAAACGCTTCAAGATTTTATCTAAGATGAAAAAAGAGAAGGCTAATATTGTATATTTACAAGAGACACATCTAGACGACATAGAACATAAAAAACTGCAAAGGAGGTGTTTTTCTCATCACATACATCAAAACATAAGAGGCAGGTTGCAAATTTGATATCTTAAAGGGTTTCTTTTCAAAAAATGTATGAAGAAAAAGATGTGGAGGGTAGATACATTTAGGTCAGGGGAAAGATAGAAGGATCTGATTTCACTTTGATTAGCATATATGTATTCCACTTTGTAGTACTTTCTCTTTTTAGAAGAAGATAATAGAGTTGATGATTAGCCAGTCTAAAGGATTCCTGGTCTGTGGAGGTGATCTGAATATACATTTAAACCCAAAACTTGATATATCAAAACAAACAGGCTCCAACAAAACAATTGGTAAAAAAGTGAAAGACTTGATGAAGGACATGGGTTTGATTGATGTATGGAGGGAAATGTTCCCTTATGAAAAGAGATATACCCATTATTCCTCACATCACTCATCATATACTAGATATACTAGAGACTATTTGGTTGCATATAGCAGGGACAGATCAAAAATGATCGACTCAGATATTGGAACAATAGATCTTAGCGATCATGCCCCAATGCATATTGTAGTTGACTTAGAGGGAAACAAAAGAGATACAAATATGGAGATTTAACCCCAGCCTATTTAATGATGCTAATTATAGGAAAGAAATGAGCAATGGAATTCAAATGTACATGAAAGAAAATGATAATGGAGAGGTGTCACCACTGATTTTGTGGGATGCAGCAAAGGCAGTATTAAGAGGAAGAATCATTGCAGCAGGAAAAAAAAATTACCAGGAAAAACTACAGGACTCAAAAACAGCTGAGGCAGCTAGAAAGCAGCCATGCACAAAACCAAAATCCGTCTACACTAGAACAAATTAAAAAACTAAGAAATGAAATTAACTTAATGTACACTCAGGAAATTTAAAAGAAGATGCTATTTTCTAGACAAAGATATTATGAAAATGGCTCAAAATTTACAAAACTATTGGCGTGGAAACTTAAGAAACGACAAGCAGACAATACAATATACAAAGTAGGAGATCTCCAGAAAAACAAAATAGAAAGTAAGCAGGACAAGATCTGTCTGTCTTTGAAACCTTTTATTAACAACTCTTTTCTCAAACTACGGATGTCAGAATTGATCAAATGGACACATTTCTTGAAACGCTCAAATTACTTGTCATGAGTGAAGACCAGAATAAATAACCAGCCTCTGAAGTAACAGTTAATGAATTAGAAAATGCCACAAGAAACCTGCAAGCTAATAAATCACCAGGAAGTGATGGGTTCACTGCCAAATTTTATAAAGCATTCAAAGAGAATTTTATTCATACATTGAGAAAAATGTGCAATTGGGCACTTCAAAAGGTACAAATCCCACCCACCTGAAAAGAAGCAATTATATCTCTCATTCCAAAGGAGGCCAAAGATAAGAAAGAATTTAGGTCATACGGCCGATTTCCATACTTAGCGTAGATTACCGTATCTATATATCTATAATAGCAAAACGAATGGAAAGAATAATGATCAAGCTGGCTTTATACATAAAGGTCAAACCCAAGATAACACAAGACGCACCTTACACATAATGAACTATATACAACAACATACAGAGCAGGCTGTGATCCTAAGTCTTGATGCTGAAAAGGCATTTGACTGTTTGTTGACAATACCTATATAGAGTTTTACATGGTTTGAATGAGCCAGTAATAAAAAATGTAAAGGCATTATATGATAACCCGACTGCAAGGCTTAGGATTAATGGTTACCTAACTCAACCTCTAACATTGGAGAGGGGAGTAAGACAAGGTTGTGCCTGGTCTCCTCTTGTCTTTGCTATATTTCTGGAGCCACTAGACCAAGGCAGAACAGAAAAACTGCAGGTGTTACAATAAAGGATGTAGAACATAAAATAGCAATTCAATTCAATTTAATTTTATTTATATAGAGCCAAATCACAACAAAAGTCGACTCAAGGTGCTTATGCTATGCCGATGATGTAATCTTATTCCTAAAAAGACCTGAGGAGTCTCTGTCGGAGGCAATGAACTGTCCTAAAAACATTGGCCCAATGACAGGATATAAACTTAATCTAAGTAAAACTGAAGCCCTTTCCTACAGTTATAGTCCACCTGAAAAACTCAAACAAGCACATCTAATGAAATGGAACACAGACTTAATTAAATACCTAGAGGTAACACTTACTAAAGATACAAAAAGACTATTTGACAAAAATTACAACCATTTATATCAAGGATTTAAAGAGGACCTTACAAAATGGAATCATATCCCATGTCTGACCATAAGCTCTAGAATAGAAACCATCAAAATTAATGTATTACCAAGATTTTTACCTTTGTTTCAGACCCTCCCACTCCAGATTAATCAAAAAGATTTTACTGAATGGGATAAAATGATGTCTAGATTTATATGGCAAGGGAAACAACCCAGAATACGATACAAAACATTACAACTGCCCAAAGAGAACAGTGGTTGGGGCCTACCATGTTTCAAAAAATATTATACTTCAGCAATGATCAGGGCAGTGTTGCACTGGTGTGATCCATCATATGTAGCAGCATGGAAGGAAACTGAATGCAAAATAATAACCAATCTGCATATACAGGCAGTTCTAGCAGATAGAAATCTACAGGACAACATTTTCAACAATAAGAAATCCTTGGGTAAAACCACACTAGGCATTCGGAAAATGGTGGTAAAAGGAAAATAAACTGGAGCAGGATATAAAAATATTAAAATGGTGTGCATATGATTTGGAATTTACTCCAAATCAATTAGATCCTAGTTTTAAAAACTGAAGGTGAAATTATCAGTTTTCAAACATTAAAGCAAACGTTTCATTTAGAAATCCAATACCGCTATAGATATCTACAGTTAAGAAACTATTTACTCGAAATATTAAAAACCAAATACCCACTGCAGTAATGGTGTGCAGATTGATATTGAAATATCGATTCGTCCGATACCAGTTATTTATGCTCTAGAATCAATTCTCATATTAAAATATGACACAAACAGCCACGGCGATACATGTGGTGAGACAGTGAGGTGTTGTGCCAACACCAATAATCCTTGTCAAACACCTCAGAGTAAATCATATCACAGAATATGATGAGTATGGAGCTTATGTTAAGGCGAACTAAAGAGGAGGACGGGGACAGGTGCTGCTAGGGCGAGACAGACGTCTCTCACGGAGTCCTTTAGTGCTGCAGGCAGGCAGCGTGTTAAAATAGCGCACAACTTCAGGTTTTTCATTTCTATTTGATAATTCTGCATTATTAAGCAATAAGAACAGGTAGTCTAATGTCCTGTAATCATTGAATCATCATGAAGCTATAATAACATTAAGTTTTTGCACAAAATATCGGTATCGGATCAGTATCGTCGATACCACCCTGAATGTTACTTGGTATTGGATCGGAAAAGAAATCAGTGGTATCGCACATCACTACACTGAAGCGAGGCCATTTATCCAACTCTTTGTAAATGCTTACCAGTCAGAAATTAAGAAAGGTGTAATGTCACAAATATACAAAACTCTTCATGATCTCAGCAGTTATTCAACGGAGTATATAAAAGAAAGATGGGAGAAAGAGGGAGGTCTGGCGATTACAGAAGAAGAATGGCAAAATATTTGTTCTTTTCATTGGAGAACTGCAAAATCACATATATGGAAGGAGTTCTGCTGGAAAAGGTTTGCTCATTTTTTCATTATCCCAGTTTTAAAGGCACATTATGATGATGGAAGTTGTGAATGTTGGAGGAACTGTGGCTATGAAACAGCACACCACTATCATGTATTTTGGGACTGTAAGAATATTAAGAACTTCTGGAGAGTCCACAAAGTGATGCAAAACATACTTAGTACATATTTAACCTTTGATTTCAAATCCATATTTTTAGGATACATACCCTCAGACATAAAGGCTGTAGATAAATACGTACTTGGTTTGCTGCTAGCTGCAAGTAAAAAAGGCACTGACCAAAAGATGGCTAACACATGTTTGTAGAGCCAACTGTAGCCACGTACAGGATAGGGCAGGGGAAGTTAGAATAAAATGGAGAGAATGGGCCAATAGCTAGATTTGTAGGAGGGATAAGTGAGTTGCATGCAGAAGAATTGGCAGGTAGAGTTGCTTTGAATTGTATTGAACTATCTAGCAACAACTAAACAACACTTCATAAACAGGAAGGAAATATAAAAATAAAATACAACACCAGCAATAATAATAACACCCCAAATCCTATCTGAGCTCAGATAAGTCAGTTCTGCCGGCTTAATAGTCAGTGTTCAGTCAAGTCAAATCCAAAAGAACAAAAGTCTGTGATTGGCACGATTTTATCCTACAACACTGTTGCAGTTGTTCGTGTGGGAAGACCAACCTGCCCCTCTGGGCCAAGTTGGAATGGCTGTGGTTCGGTTCAAAGGGAAAGGCTCGCCGTCTTCCTCGTCAGGAAGAAACCCAGGTCTCACGATCCCACAAAAAAACCTAGCCTGTAAACAACAGGGCTATTACTAATTCAGTTCATATTCTAGTGATGTTATGGCCATATGTAAATAATGCAAGCGCTATTACGAAAACAAGCACAAAACATTAAGTCTCATTTCTAATCATAGTCTTTACAGTGCATCTTAATCATGAATGTAATCCTTAAATCACAATCAGCTTATTTTATCATCAAGGTGCACATTTCTATCAGAAATCATGAATAAACCATAAACTATGGTAGATTTTTACAATACTGCCCCTTTAACCGGATTACAGGAGCATTGCTTTGCACTGCATAGCAATGAAGCAATATGTTAATTACATTCAATGTGAAAAATAAAATTACCAAACAATATACAAAAACCCACAGGCTGTAGTTTTAGAGTGTGCAGTAACGTATCGGCACAATAAGAAAATGCAGAGACATCTATACAGTGCCGCTTGAGCATCAGTGTAACAAGAAAACAAAATTGATCTATGACCTTTAATATCAAAATTAACTTCAAACCGTTGTTTTCGTGCATTCAATATTCAACAAGTAATACTAAAACATCATCAGTATACAATAGTGATGTGTCGGTCGTAAACGGCTCTTAGAGCTGACTCTTTGAAGTGAACGACGTGAGCCAGCTCCTTGTTGGGAGCTTGTTTTTTCTTGCTCCCACCCTCTCTCTTTTTTCTTTCTTTTTTCGTTTCACTCCGCACATGAGCCTTGTGCTTGCACTGAACAGAGGGGGAGGGGGCGGTAGTTACACTCGCAGTAGCACAGGAACAGAGCGGGAAGGAGAGAGAGGGAAATAGAGCCAGGGACAACAACAAGAGACAACATCCTCACATTAGAAAGGTAAAGTAATTATTATTAATATTATAGTAATCATCCACAATTATTTTCAGTTGCTGATGATAAAGTATTCAGAAAGTTTATTCATGCAGTGAATCCTATGTATGCAATTCCAAGCAGGAAAACACTTTCCCAAAGTCACGTCTGGTGTGGCAGACGTGTGGAGAAGGAGAATAGGCTCCAAGATGCAACTTTTGATGCGAGTGAGTTTTATTATTAAGAAAGGAGAAACAAACAGGAATGTGGTGGACATAAACCAAAACCTCGAATCTCATGTCCAAAGAAGCAAAACAGGAGCCCCAAAAGGTCTCAAAAGAAGACACGAGATTCCAAAACCAAAAGTTCAAGAAAGAAACTGGAGCCAAGAAACAGTACAGGAACAGTTCAGGAGGCCGACCCGGAGGCGAACAGCACAGGAGTCCGAAACACAACAGTTCAGGGGGCCGACCACGGAGAAGGCAGTGGCGGCAACGCAGGCGAAGGGAATCCAGAGGCTGGCTGTGCGTAAGGCAGCGGCGGCGACGCAAGCGGTCCCTCGGACCCTCCAGCAGAGACAAAAGGCTGAAGCTGCCCCCGACTGAGCCTCAACACTGAGCTAGCGGCTCCTTAGCAGGAAACACTACAGACTGAGCTGAGGGCAGCAGAGAAATTAACCGAAGTAAAGACAACTGAGCAGGAGGCTAAACTCAAGGCAGCCAAGCAGGAGACTGTGGCTGTGTTCTAATTTAGCGACCGCACGCTTCGGAGTATGCGCAGTACGCACACAGTGGAAATTTGTGTTTTTATGTTTTATCAATATGTGTATCGGTACTGTTAAGAGATTTTCAAATGTTTCAAGTATTATTCCCACTTCCATTTGTACGTTATTGAAAGTTTATCTTTAATTTCAGTGTTAATAGTTGTTTACCCATTTATTCTTTCCATTTAATCGTATTTTATAATTTTACTGCTTCACTGAAGTGAAGCTGAAGTAAAGACAAAAGCATAGTGTTCTCAGATATGATTTACCCAGCGCATCTCCTCTGTACCTGGCTCTCTACGAGCCGTTTCACTCCCAGGAAGGGGAGAGCAGGACGTTCTTATCTATACACTCCCAAATACCAAGAGGGGCCCATTCTTCAGAATCACACACACACACTCTGAGATTATACACACACACACACACATACTCTAAAACACTATAAATAAAGAACTGCCGCATACGCTGGTTGTGAGCCTGAGACAGCAGCGCTCACCCAGCGTGCACACGTTGTTACCATCTAAACTGTCTTGAGTGTCTTTATTTCGCCTGAAGAATGTCTTGTTTAAATATTTACTCCTTACATTTATATAATGTTGATTTTATTTGCATGATTCTATGGTGATATTTATATTGCATGTTTGTTTATTGATATTTATATTTCATGGTTTTATCCTCATATTTTATGTATTTTAGTGTTGTTGCACAATATTCTTCTTATCCACTGTGGACTAATAAGACAATTGTAGGCACCTGTGAGGTGGGGGCGTTCCCCGAGGCGGCCTATCAGCCGCCAGCCTGACCTGTTAAAGGGGATAGTGAGCGCAGAGACAAGAGAGCAACGCACGAAAGGTGAGAGGAGAAAAAGGAACGCGTGTAAGCCCGCTCAGGTGTTGGAGGAACTGCTGCCTGACTGTGGGGTGCCACGAGTCGTTCTGCAATCCAGTCCCAACGCCAGCAACAGCAACAGTGGGTGGCGATGGCTGCAATTCACAGCAGGGCAGGGGTGCCCCTCTGCCTGCATCTGACGGTGCTGCGAGGGAGGCCGTGTTCAGGTGTGGAGTGGGGCGGGACTGTGCAGCGACGCGCAGTCAGGAGGGGACAGGTCTGCAACAAGAGCCCCCTCCTTGTTCTTCTGGCCGGCGTGGTTTCCATCCCAGAAGAGAAATTCATCTCCTGTTTTAGATAAGGAACATTTGCCCGCGTGTTGCTGGACTGTGGGAATATAGGACTTTGGGGGGAAGTTTTTAGCATATGGGAGACATTTGTTTAGCTTTGTTGTAATAGTGTATAGGTATTTCTGCCGGCAGGGTTTTAGCGGGTTGTGAACACTATTTTTATTGTATAGCGGGGATTTTAACTTGTATTTGTGATTCTGGCTGTGTTTTTTTTTTAAGGAAAATAAATAGTGTGTGTTCAAAGCCAGCTTAGTTTCTGTGCCCGGCGCGCTGACCCACTCACTCCCCTTCCTCTTGTATGTGAACGGACTTGGAGGTGAAGATTTAGGTCCACCAGTCTTAGTGGCTACACGTACTATAAGTACGAGAAGTGCGGAAGTGAGATGTCTGTGAAGGTTTTCAGTCATCCAGGTCATCGTAGTCGAAGGAGCTTGGAAAGAAAAGCGTCTGGACTTCTTTAAGACGTTTCACCTCTCATCCGAGAAGCTTCTTCAGTTCTAAGGGTCAATGGTGGAGAGTCCCAGATTTAAACCCAGTGGGAGTTTCCCCCCAAAGAGGGACAAAAGGACCCCCTGATGATCCTCTACCTAATCACATGAGGAGAAAGGAGAAAGACAGACGCAACAACATTGTCATCTCCTATGTAGCTGGTGTATCAGAGAAACTCAGGAGAGTTTTCTCCAAGCACGACATCCCAGTGTACTTCAGACCCAGCAACACACTCAGACAGAAACTGGTTCACCCGAAAGACAAAACTCCTAAACACAAACTTAACAATGTGGTGTATGCTGTACAGTGCAGCATACACCACACATATATATATATATATATATATATATATATATATATATATATATATATATATATATATATGAGACAATCCAGCACATAACAGCAGGGTGCAAGATGCTAGCAGGCAAGGCATACATGGAACGCCATAACCAAGTGGCCGGCATAGTGTACAGGAACATCTGTGCCGAGTATAACCTGGAAGTCCCGAGGTCAAAATGGGAGATGCCCCCAAGGGTGATGGAGAATGACCGAGCTAAGATTCTGTGGGACTTCCAGATACAGACGGACAAAATGGTGGTGGCTAACCAACCGGACATAGTGGTGGTAGACAAACAGGAGAAGACGGCCGTAGTGATCGATGTAGCGGTTCCCAATGACAGCAACATCAGGAAGAAGGAACACGAGAAGCTGGAGAAATACCAAGGGCTCAGAGAAGAGCTCGAGAGGATGTGGAGGGTGAAGGTAACGGTGGTCCCCGTGGTAATCGGAGCACTAGGTGCGGTGACTCCCAAGCTAGGCGAGTGGCTCCAGCAGATCCCGGGAACAACATCGGAGATCTCTGTCCAGAAGAGCGCAGTCCTGGGAACAGCTAAGATACTGCGCAGGACCCTCAAGCTCCCAGGCCTCTGGTAGAGGACCCGAGCTTGAAGGATAAACCGCCCGTAGGGGCGTGCTGGGTGTTTTTTTTTTTTTTATGTATATATATATGTGTGTGTATATATATATATATGTGTTGTTAGAATCTCCCAGTTCTTTTAATCTTTGGGCTGAAGGAAGGACAATACTCGGTGTATAAATGCTCAATCAACAATATTTTATTTCCATACAATTCAACACTTAAGAGCATAAGAACCATCATGATGGGGAGAGATGCTTGAAGAGGGTCACAGCATGTCTCAAAATGGTGACGGGTTACTCAGCCTTTTATAGCCCCTAGTGGCCCCCACCTAGTCGTAAAAGCCTAAACATTCACATTCTTTCTCTCACACGGCGCCTAAGTTATGACCTCGGCTCCCTGTCTTTCTGCTCTCTGTAAAGGTGGGGGTATGGAATGTGGTCGTCTCTTCTGCTATCAGAACAACAAGGCCTTCTGCACCCAACATTCTCTTCATGATTCAGCAGTATGAAATGTCAAGAAACAGTGTAACACATTCAACAGTGTCGAATAATACAGGTCAATCCAATAGATCTAATGATTTTCACACTCTTTTAAGTCAGAAGTATAATGCAAACTAAAACTACATACTGATCACACACTCTATATTAAGGGGTATAATATGATCTACAGCAGTATCATAATTCAACTACTTTGATTACAGATATAAGGTAACATATGATAACAGAATAATCTCACAGTGTATATATATATGTGTGTATATATATATATGTGTATATATATATATGTGTATATGTATGTATATATATATGTGTATATATATATATGTATATATATGTGTGTGTGTGTGTGTGCATATTTAACACTTAACATGTAATTTAGTTTTAAATTACATGTTAACTGTAACTAGGCTCAAAGTGTTAATCCTATCTTTTTTTAATATCAACACTGTCATATGCAAAACTAGGGTGTGTTAAATCTCCAGTTCCTTTGACCTTTGGGCTGAAGGAAGGACAGCACTCGGTGTACAAATGCTCAATCAACAATCATGATTGTTGTCCATACAATTCTCATTATTCCATACAACACTTTTGAGCATTTACCATCCGGAGGGACGATGCGCAGGAGGGTGTCCCCCTGATCTCGAAGTATCTGACTAATTCTCACATTCTTACACCTACAGCCCCCCTCCAAAGTCATAAAACCTAAACATCTACACTCCTTCTCTCTCAGTGAGCCTAAGTTACGACCTTGGCTTCCTGTGCAGTATGGGGTGATTGTGGCTCAAGAGTTGGGAGTTCGCCTTATAATCGGAAGGTTGCCGGTTCGAGCCCCAGCTTGGACAGTCTCGGTCGTTGTGTCCTTGGGCAAGACACTTCACCCGTTGCCTACTGGTGGTGGTCAGAGAGCCCAGTGGCGCCAGTGTCCGGCAGCCTCGCCTCTGTCAGTGCGCCCCAGGGTGGCTGTGGCTACAATGTAGCTTGCCATCACCAGTGTGTGAATGATTGAATGACTGGATATGTAAAGCACTTTGGGGCCCTTAGGGACTAGAAAAGCGCTATATAAATACAGGCCGTTTACAGGCCATCTGTTCTTTTCTAATCAGACAAATAAGGCCATGATTCTCTGAAAACAATATTTCTTATAACGCAGCAGTATCATGCATCATAAAACAACATCATTTATTCACAATAAATCAGCACTCTAATGTAATACAAATCAGATTAATAAATGTAATAGTTGTCAACTTCTTCTTCTAAGTCAATAGTTAAATGCAACCTAAAACTACATAATGATTTCAGAATCTTTAATTGTGAAATTGGCATAAGATTCAATTTCAATTCAATTTTATTTTTATAGCGCCAAATCACAACAAAAGTCGCCTCAAGGCGCTTTATATTGTACAGTAGATAGCACAATAATAAATACAGAGAAAAACCCAACAATCATATGACCCCCTATGAGCAAGCACTTTGGCGACAGTGGGAAGGAAAAACTCCCTTAATAATATAATAATAATAATAATAATAATAATAATAATAATAATAATAATAATAATAATAATATACCCTTAATAATAAAGATAATATAATAATCTCACAGGTGGCACTAGGGGTGGCAAGAGATCATTTTAGGGTAGCACATGCCACCCTCATGCTACCCCTCTAGATCTGCCCCTGCCTGGTGCTGAGCTCCAGATTTTCCAGAGAGAACGGCGGGCAAGAAGACAGGCAGGTAGGAGCAGAGTGATGACTGAATCCAGAGAGACGGTTGTAGGAGGAGATTGTAAACTTTGTAGCGGTGACCAGAGTCCAGAGAGGACTGAGGAGTGAACCAAGAGTTAAACGCTCTACAAAATGCCTTATTTAGAAGAGTTAGTGAAACAAATTGATCTTATCCTGTCCTGTGTTACACAATACAAAACCTCTTTAATCCACAAGGGTGTAACCACGGTTATCCTTGCATCTGCGCATTGTCATTTTATTTTGTACAATCCAGCTAACGCTTCCAAGTTTGTGTGAATTTGTTTTTTCCTTCTGACCGAATGTGTCTAAGGGGCGATCGTGGCTCAAGAGTTGGGAGTTCGCCTTGTAATCGGAAGGTTGCCGATTCAGGCCCCGGCTTGGACAGTCTCGGTTGTTGTGTCCTTGGGCAAGACACTTCATCCGTTGCCTACCGGTGGTGGTCAGAGGGCCCAGTGGCGCCAGTGTCCGGCAGCCTCGCCTCTGTCAGTGCGCCCCAGGGCAGCTGTGGCTACAATGTAGCTTGCCATCACCAGTGTGTGAATGTGTGTGTGAATGGGTGAATGACTGGATATGTAAAGCGCTTTGGGGTCCTTAGGGACTACTGAAAGCGCTATATAAATACAGGCCATTTACCATTTATGTGCTGAAACAAAAATGATTTCCTTTTAAGTTAAATCAATCAAGAAGTACGCTTTCATTAACTCATAAACACAGGACATTTTGTAGAGGCTAAGTTACAACTTACGAAGGTTGGCTAAGTCACACTTTTTACTGCATACTGTAAAGCAAACATAACACAACCTGGCACTCATAAAATAAGCATTTCATGACTTGTTGGTGCCTCCCTTCACAGATGTGTCTGTATCAGGATGGGTCTAAACAACATGGTGTAAATGCAGTTGCTGGTGAGCCTCATTTCCTGTAGGAGGTGAACAAGAGCAGAGATCTGTTTCCCTTCAGAGCACAGAGGTTGTTTTTGCTCAGAGGAAGTGAAACTGTCTGACAGTCACTGAGAGACGGTGAAACGGCACAGCACATGAATCAAATGGACCAAACAAAATTCTGCTGTTCAGTCTGTTTGGATCTACTGAAGGATCCGGTGACTATTCCCTGTGGACACAGCTACTGCATGAACTGTATTAAAAGCTTCTGAGATGAAGAGGAAAAGAAGAAAATCTACAGCTGCCCTCAGTGCCGGAGGACTTTCACACCGAGGCCTGTCCTGATGAAAATCACCTTGTTAGCAGATTTAGTGGAGGAGCTGAAGAAGACTGGACTCCAAGCTGCTCCTGCTGATCACTGCTATGCTGGACCTGAAGATGTGGCCTGTGATGTCTGCACTGGGAGAAAAATGAAAGCCTTCAAGTCCTGTTTATTCTGTCTGGCATCTTACTGTGAGAAACACCTTCAGCCTCATTATGATGCGGCTCCATTAAAGAAACACAAGCTGGTGGAGCCCTCCAAGAAGCTCCAGGAGAACATCTGCTCTCGTCATGATGAGGCAGAAGAGTCAGCAGTCGCTCTGTGACCTTTCAACTTTCTTCACTAAAACAGCTTCATTACAGAGAAACAAGACACATTTTCTTGATGTTCTTAAGTCCTTTCAGATGTTTTTAATGGTCCTTGAATGCAGCATCAGTGTCGCAGGTTTAAAAGGTCACTTTCTGTTGTGTTCAAAGATTTCCTTCAGATATGCTCTTTAATCAGTAAAGCCAGTGATACAGCAGTGTCATTAGCTGTGTTATTGGCACCAGGCTGTGGTTATGTATGTATTTAATTCTGTCTGAGGATGTCTTCAGCATGAAATGATCATTTGCTCAGCTGCTGTGTCTCATCTCTTATCAGACATTGGTTGGAACAGAGTTTTGTTGCTGACCATCTGACAAGAGGCTGAAGAAAAGCTTCAGGCTTCATTTGGACACTACGTTGGACAGAAGTCTCCACAAAAATGACTCAGAAACACAAATATTATTAATGAAAGTCCACATTTCAAAAAGGGGTCATACATGATCCTGAGAAATGTCCTTGAACATTTGAACATGAGTCAGAGGGTTGTCAGGTTTCTACACTGCATCGTGGCATCAAGCCTGAGATGTCTGTGTAAAGAAGTATGGAGGACACAAATGCACAGACGGAGTCGAGCTGCTTACTGCTGATGAGGAAGGAAAATAGTCTGTTGGATATTAAAGCAGCATTTATTAGAGTAAGAACAGATACTTGTGTCCTTCATTTGATCCCCGTCAATTTACAGAAGACTTAAGGACCCTTTGACTTCTAACATACAGCTGCATGTTTACAATTTTATTATTTATTTATTTCTAGCAAAGCGAGACTTTACTGATTAAAGACATATAATCAGACATATTACTGTTACTCTCTGAAAAAGACTCACATAAAGCAGATTTATCACAAGCAAACATCAAGACACATCCTTCATGGCTTAAAGTTGCAGTGGGACTCTTTCGCCATCTGGTGGTTGTAACAGTTATGACAACTGTTCCTGCATATATGTCCTTCCTCAGTGAGAAGAAGACCGGACTCCAAGCTGCTCCTGCTGATCACTGCGTGTTCCTCCTGTGTCTAAAATCTATTTCCATTATGAATCAGGAAACTGTTTGCACCAATCATAAAGGCAATAAAATACGTCACACACTAAGAAATAACAAAAAGGAATTGTGGATTTCAAGGAGATTTTTCCCTCGTTTTTTGAAATCATAAGAATACAAACTAATGCAAGACTGTCATGAACCACACAAAGAACCACCAACGCACCGATGTCTGAGGGCGTCTGCCACCGGCAGGGGAAGTGGTGGGGGGAGATGGGCCTCCAAACCTTGGAGGACCTGAGATGTCCCCAGAGAGGTGGCGTCTGATACCCAACCTGACATATAGACACAGACAAACAGGCACACACAGATACAAACATCTATTCCCACCCTCATGCTCTCATATACAATTACTCAACACTCACCCAACGTGGAGACAGACATAAAGAGACGCTGTACACACAATCACACTCCCCAAGCGTACTCTAAGCCCCGGGTCTAGGTACCCTTGCCCCTGGAGGGGGAAACTGCGCCCAGACCCAGGTGATGTTACCCTTTTCCCTGCGGTGGGGAGAAGCAGACTGCCCCGACTCCGCAGCAGCAGGGAGGACCCACATTCCAGACCCCAGTCGGACGGCCAACTCCTCCTCCTAGCCCCCCCGCTCCAGCAGGCCGCAGAGAACGGGGGTGTAGGAAGACTCCAAACCTCCCTCCACCCGCTCATATGTAGTGTTGATGTATGTGTGTTCTAAGGTGCATTTAAAACCCAGGAGGGCATGGAGCTACCTGCCAGAGCAGCAGGTAAGCGTATAGCCCCTCCTGCTAGCCCTCAATGTCTACGTGTATTTAAAATTGAGAGGTGGGCAATGACGCCAGGGGTGAGGTGTACACCCTGATGGTGATTGGAATCCGTGTAGCGTGCCCACCCCCAAGATCCTATATGTATGTGTAATGAGAGTGTGAGTAATGTGAATGTCTAAGTTGTGGGATAAAATTGAGGCGGAGGCAGCCAGAAGGGGACAGAGGGGGGGGATGTCTCCTCTGCACCCTGGTGACACACCCCTACCCCAAGGCCCTGCATGTGTGGGTGATTGTGGTGGAGCGGGAAGAGGGAGGCAGCTGGAGATGGGGAGGGAAGGAAGGGAGGGGCAAGTGACTCCTCCCTGGGGCCAGCTCTCCCGCTGACCCCAGTAGGCACCCCCATACTCTGCAACCCGCCAGGGAAAGGGGGGCCCAGGCCCATCCGGACCGGGGCCCAGTGCAGCAACGCCGCCCAGCCCCACAGAGCCCGGGACAGTCCACCCGACCCCACCACAGAGAAAACTGCACCCACCCCATCATCCACTCATCTTCCAGACTACACAAGACAATAGACGCCCAGGCTGAGATCTTCCTCCACCTCTCCTGTATCTCCCCCTCCTGCAGAGAGAGTTCCTGAAGAGAGGAAATCTCCTGCAGGATTTGACAACCTCCCCCACCAGTTGAAGAGCCCCCCAGGTGGTTCGATGCACAGGCGGCACCCTGCGCCAGGACTGGGCCCCCATACACCCACCCGCCCACAACCCCGGCAACACACCAACCAGGACCCAAGCCCCTGAGGCTTGGCCAGGGCTCCAGCCCAGAGACGGAGTGCCCCCAGAACCTCACGCCCATCCCGGACCCACCCAGGGGCAGCCAGGCTACCAGGTCAGTAACCCACGTCCGTCAGCACAGACCCTCCCCTAGCCCTGCTGCACGCAGCCACGAGGAAACCGTCACCTAAGAGCCAACAGAGCCCCTAATTGGCCATGACCGCTACCCCGGGTTGAGCCCCCCAAGGAAGATGCTCCCGGGGAACCCCTTGATGCCCTAAGCCTGTCCCTACCCCCACACCAATCACAACAGTGAAGGTGGGACCAAACTAAGACCCCCCACCCCCACTAGGTGATGGAGCTGATCAAAGGAGCCCAGAGCAATTGATCTGATGTGGTGGCAGAGGCTGTATCTGTTGGCTCTCGTTCTGTCAGGTTGTTGCTCAGTGACGTCTTGTTTTCATTTTCCTTCTTCTTCAAATGTGTCTTCCTTTAACTCTTTGCTTTTGTTTCTGCTTCAAACACCAAATGATACACGTGCTGCACCTCTGATGGTTTGTCAGAGAGCAGAACAATTTACATTACAGACAATATTTTACAATTGAACAGAAACTTTCACTTTTTTCCTCTAAAGTGTGCTCACTGGTTTTTCCAGCTGCTGTGAGATGTTTATGCCTGACTGTAAAGATGGAAAAAAACACAGATGGAAACACTGAGTCAGAGTGTTGCTGCTGGTTAGTCAGTATATTAACAGAACATGGTTCATAAAACTGCTCCTACAACTGTTTTTGAATCATTTTTAAAGACACTTTATTGTTCTGTTTTTGTCTTTTGGCATTTCTGTGCTAATTTCTTGTTTTAATGGTTCTCTAATTTAAACAGATTTTTCCTATTTTAATACCAAAATAAATATTCATTTATTTTCTGTTCATTTGTCTAAATTCTGGGAAAAGAAAGAAGTTTGTATTTGTTTAAGATACAATGAAATCATATTTTTACATAATGGAAGATGACATCGAGCTGAAAAACACTACAGGTATAAATGGAAACTACAGTTTATTTCTGTTATTTCCTGTGATAGTGTTTGTACACTCGCTCATGATAACTAAATTTCAGGTTATTTTTAATAAATCCTTTCAAATACAAAATGTGCCCTCGCTTTGGAAGGAAGCTGTCGTCATTCATGTCCCTAAATCTAGTCGTCCAAACGTCCTGAATGACTTCAGGCCTGTTGCCTCACCTCAGTTGTGATGAAAGTCTTTGAAAAAATCATCAGAAATGTGATTATGGAAGAGATTGAATATCAGCTGGATCCAATGCAGTTTGCCTCTGTGTCTTCATAAAAAGATCGTACTTCTGAAAGGTCAGAGGGCAGCATCCACTCTGGGTTTACACAGTTTTGCAGGTTTAGCTCTTCTGAAGTTCAGCACCTGCTTTTTCAACCAATCAGACGCCAGTATTGTAGAGAGTTCATATTTCTTTTCATGCAATTGAATAATTTTGAATGTTTAGGTGAATATTTATATTTAGAGTATTTTCTCGATCAGTGTCTTCAGTCCTGACCCTGAGTGCGTACATTTAAAAATAAAGTGATATAACTTCTTTTACATTACTGTGAACTTCTTGTACAGTTTGACAGCTGATTGTTGTCGTGTTTGTCGTCATATGAAGATCGTTTCCTAAAGAGGACTGAACAGTGATTTAGCCTGGGGCCCCACCCTGGGGCCAGGTTTCACAATGAGCTCACCCGAAACCCTGGCTGATTGGGACCCACATCCACTTTCACACCTTGGCTCATGTGATTAGGTAGAGGATCATCAGGGGGTCCTTTGTCCCTCTTTGGGGGGAAACTCCCACTGGGTTTAAATCTGGGACTCTCCACCATTGACCCTAGAACTGAAGAAGCTTCTCGGATGAGAGGTGAAACGTCTTCAAGCAACTCAAAAAATTCCATACGCTTTTCTTTCCAAGCTCCTTTGATCATGATGGCAGTAATCTCATTTGAACATAGGTTTGATTTAGTGGAGTCAGTTGTTCCCATGCATCATTCTGTAAGTGTGAGAATGAACTAAGATTAGAAAATGTCAAAAAATAAAGTGTCATTTATTTTTATTCGTCACAGCATCCTAAACTTTGCTGAACTTTTTGAAATATAAAATGAACTCGCTGAGTGTTGACTGTCACATTTCAAACATCCAAGTACAGTTAAACTATTAAACGTTAACTGGGTCAGACTTGTTACTGCATGATGTAATCAAACATACCACACCCTGCATCATGTGAATGGCTCTTGGTCGCTCTGTAAGAATTTCTTTAGTGCCTCCCTTCACAGATGTGTCTGTATCAGGATGGGTCTAAACAACATGGTGTAAATGCAGTTGCTGGTGAGCCTCATTTCCTGTAGGAGGTGAACAAGAGCAGAGATCTGTTTCCCTTCAGAGCACAGAGGTTGTTTCTGTTCAGAGAAAGTCAAACTGTCTGACAGTCACTGAGAGACGGTGAAACGGCACAGCACATGAATCAAATGGACCAAACAAAATTCTGCTGTTCAGTCTGTTTGGATCTACTGAAGGATCCGGTGACTATTCCCTGTGGACACAGCTACTGCATGAACTGTATTAAAAGCTTCTGGGATGAAGAGGAAAAGAAGAAAATCTACAGCTGCCCTCAGTGCAGACAGACTTTCACAGCGAGGCCTGTCCTGGAGAAAAACACCATGTTAGCAGATTTAGTGGAGGAGCTGAAGAAGACTGGACTCCAAGCTGCTCCTGCTGATCACTGCTATGCTGGACCTGAAGATGTGGCCTGTGATGTCTGCACTGGAAGAAAAATGAAAGCCTTCAAGTCCTGTCTGGTGTGTTTGGTCAATTACTGTGAGAAACATGTAAAGCTTCATTATGAATGTCCTGCATTTGACAAACACAAGCTGGTGGAGCCCTCCTAGAAGCTCCAGGAGAACATCTGCTCTCGTCATGATGAGGTGATGAAGATGTTCTGCCATACTGATCAGCAGAGTATCTGTTATCTCTGCCCTGTGGATGAACATAGAGGCCACGACACAGTCTCAGCTGCAGCAGAAAGGACTGAGAGGCAGAGAGAGCTGGAGGTGAGTCGACAAAACATCCAGCAGAGAATCCAGGACAGAGAGAAAGATGTGAAGCTGCTTCAACAGGAGGTGGAGGCCATCAATCAGTCTGCTGATCAAACAGTGGAGCACAGTGAGAAGATCTTCACTGAGCTGATCCATCTCATCCAGAAAAGAAGCTCTGATGTGAAGCAGCAGATCAGATCCCAGCAGGAAACTGAAGTGAGTCGAGTCAAAGAGCTTGAGGAGAAGCTGGAGCAGGAGATCACTGAGCTGAAGAGGAAAGATGCTGAGCTGAAGCAGCTCTCACACACAGAGGATCACATCCAGTTTCTACACAACTACCCCTCACTGTCAGCACTCAGTGAGTCTACAGACTCATCCAGCATCAATATCCGTCCTCTGAGCTACTTTGAGGATGTGACAGCAGCTGTGTCAGAGGTCAGAGATAAACTACAGGACATTCTGAGAGAGGAATGGACAAACATCTCACTGACAGTCACTGAAGTGGATGTTTTACTGTCAGATCCACCAGAGCCAAAGACCAGAGCTGGATTCTTAAAATATTCATGTGAAATCACACTGGATCCAAACACAGCAAACAAACAGCTGTTATTATCAGAAGGGAACAGAAAAGTAACATTAATGTATCAACAACAGTCTTATTCTGATCATCCAGACAGATTCACTGTATATAAACAGGTCCTGAGTAGAGAGAGTCTGACTGGACGTTGTTACTGGGAGGTGGAGTGGAGAGGAACAGGAGTTTATGTAGCAGTCGCATACAAGAGTATCAGCAGAGCAGGGAATGACTGTAGATTTGGACGTAATGACAAATCTTGGTCATTACAGTGTTACAACAACAGTTATACATTTTGGTACAACGACATTGAAACTCGTGTCTCAGGTCCTCGTTCCTCCAGAGTAGGAGTGTACCTGGATCACAGAGCAGGTATTTTGTCCTTCTACAGCGTCTCTGAAACCATGACTCTCCTCCACAGAGTCCAGACCACATTCACTCAGCCGCTCTATGCTGGACTTTGGATTTACTATAATTATGGAGACACTGCTGAGTTGATTAAAGTGAAATAGACTGAAGTCTTTCATATTGTGGGTTTAAATCTGTATTTTAGTTTCTTTTTATTTTCTCTCCATCATTTCTGCACAGAGATCAGCTGTCAGTCAAACATTATGGGTGGTACCTCCACATCTTCTAGTTGTTCTCTTGATGTTTCTGAGTTTTTAAAGGAGATCTTTCCTGTGACTGTTTATGGAGGCTATCACTGCTCATCATCATTTTGATTTACTCAAATATTTCTCCACATGAAAATGTAAACTTCTCTATCCTCTAAATGTTTCTGGAATATTTGTATTGAAAAATGTCGACATTTCTCTTTATGAGTATGGCAGACCATGTGTGTGTGTTTGTGTTTGTTTTTGTCAAAATCATCAAACAAATGAGGAAAAACTGTGATTTTAATGAATGAATTCATATATTGTGTTGATGTTTTATTGTGTGAATAAACTGGAAGGTTTGACTATAAATCAAACTTTGAACAAAGTCTTTTCTTCTGTCTTCATTCCAGGATCTCACTCAAATCTGATGCAGAAAATATGAAACTAATCTGAGAGAATAACTGAAGCAGTTTTCCTCCTGAAGCATCACAAAGTTCAGAGTTCATGTTTAGAGCAGAAGATTCAGCAGTCGCTCTGTGACCTTTCAACTTTCTTCACTAAAACAGCTTCATTACAGAGAAACAAGTCACATTTTCTTCATGTTCTTAAGTCCTTTCAGATGTTTGTAATGGTCCTTGAATGCAGCATCAGTGTTACAGGTTGTGACTCCTGTGAACAAACTGACACAGTGTGATATTACACATATTTAAATCTGTCTTTACTGATGATGTTGAAGCTGCTGAAGGCTCAGTGAAGTTTTGTCTTCCTGCAGGTTAACAAGTGAAATCTGAAAGTGATGCACAACACAAGAGGGCGCCTTCATCCTGCTAACAGGGATGTAGAGGAGGTTAAAGCACCTCAGCTCAGTTTGTCCACATGTTTTACATTCTGACATGTTTTTAGGCTGAATAAAGCCTTTATCATAAAGTGCATTGTGTCATAGATCATTTTTACATAGAACTGTCCTTCATTGAGTTATATAATTTTAGAAACACTTTGCATAATATTGTCTTAAAATGACTTTTTCTGTATTAAACTGTTTCTCTGTTTAGTTACAGGCCATTCCTTCATTAGAAACACATAAAAATGCACATTTAGTTTAGCTGATAATTTACACGACCACCTCAGTTTTGTCTACAAAATATGACAAACATGATGTTTGCAGATTTCTTGAACCAGCTGAAGAAGACTGGACTCCAAACTGCTCCTGCTGTAAAACTGATATCACTGTGTTACAAGATAAAAATATATTCATAGTGCTTATTTTCTGATTATATTGTTTTTTGTACTTTGTGATAGAGTCTGACACAAAGAACTAGGTCAGAGGGTGACTGGTCGCCTTGGCAACAGAGACGTTAGTAAGGAGAAGTTGAAAAACCGGAAGTTAGTGCAGTGCTGCAGAGGAATATTAATAAAACACAGGAAACCAGACAGAAAAAGCAGAACTAAGTAAACTGTGTATAGCAGAACTATGTATAACCATGCTGGCTTCTAAGGCTTTCAGACCTGAGCTTGTGTGTTCGTGTGGCGGGTCTCCATTTCCGGAAATGTAAAATAAATATAATTTTTTGAACTTGACAACTCTGAGTTTGGTCTTTCTCGGTCGCCAAAAGAATTCAAAAGAACAGAATTTAATAACTGCTCTGCTGGACCCTAAGTGCTGTACTGTTTTCAATACAGGCTTTTTACAGATGAGATATTTAACAGTCATTAGAATTGGAATTTAGATTTGAACAACATTTGTATTTTGATGTGCTAATATTTTTATTATAATATTAATATACAGCAGGTTCAGTTACCTTTACATAAAAATTGATGGTAGAATTTACTTTTTTACTTTAAGTACATTTCAGTAAGGAGAGATCGTCAGAAAGAATGAAGATGATTTATTGATGAACAGAATATACAAAGGTGTTTGGTGGTCTGTCTCTCTGCAGAACGGAGCCCCAGCTGTGAAACGGATCAGAGCAGGACCCCCCAGAGCCTAGATGCTGGTGATGGAGATGAAGGTGACTTGAATGAAGCTTGAGTGATGAGAGGTGGAACTGGGCAGGAGGTGGTTTGCACAAAGGCATCTATGAAGGAGAATGACAGATGCACAGTGAGGTTTAAAGTACGCAGCATGAATGGTGATTGGCCTGGAGAAGGCTGGGAGAATGTGATTGGACCAGACCAGTGATGACATAAACAGCTTGACAGTGATAAAGCTTAGATGTAGCCGGCAGCACCTGGGAGCGGACAGATGTGAGACCATAGATCTTTCTTATTGAACTCACACAGAAGCTTTATTTCAGAGCCTGAACTTTTTTACTCTTAGTTGAGTAACACGAGTGTTTGTACTTCTACTTAAATACAGAATGTCTGCACTTTTGCCACCTCTGCTTTTTGGTAGCTCCAGGAATGAGAACAAAAAAACATACATTGACAAAAAGTGTAGTGGATTTATGAACTTTATATTTAACAGATCTCACAAAGAAGCTCAACACAACAGTCAGCTGTTACTGTCGGGTATGGAGGATTGAAGACAGCAGGTGAGGTTGTAGCAGAAGAGAAGATTCACACTGATGGGCTTCATCCATCAGTGTGAATCTTCTGTTGCCTCTACTGTTGTTAACAGAAAGTGCAAATCAAAATTACTATTCTGTTAAATGTGGGAAATGTTACCAACTCTGTAGAGAATAATGGTGAGATGCAGTTGCACATCATCATCATGAGAACTGATTCCTGAACCGCTCGTCCTGCATCATCTTCAATTATCAAGCTCTGTCAGCATGATCTCCATGATTCCTGGGATGTATTCCTCATAGACCACCCTCAGGTGTTTCTGCAGTGTGTTTAGCTTCTGACTCAATATACACCACAGACCTGAATCAGACCCTTCAGGTTACACACAACAGAGCAGGTCAGTCAGGAATCTTTCTAATTACTTTTTAAATGGCAGCACTGCCACAGAGAAGCTTTTAAAACCTGAAGAATGCGGCTGAAACTAGATTTCAATTCAATTCAATTTTATTTATATAGCGCCAAATCACAACAAAAGTCGCCTCAAGGCGCTTTATATTGTACAGTAGATAGCACAATAATAAATACAGAGAAAAACCCAACAATCATATGACCCCCTATGAGCAAGCACTTTGGCGACAGTGGGAAGGAAAAACTCCCTTTTAACAGGAAGAAACCTCCGGCAGAACCAGGCTCAGGGAGGGCGGCCATCTGCTGCGACCGGTTGGGGTGAAAGAAGGAAAACAGGATGAAAGACATGCTGTGGAAGAGAGACAGAGATTAATAACAGATATGATTCGATGCACAGAGGTCTATTAGCACATAGTGAGTGAGAAAGGTGACTGGAAGGGAAAAACTCAATGCATCATGGGAATCCCCGGCAGCCTACGTCTATTGCAGCATAACTAAGGGAGGATTCAGGGTCACCTGGTCCAGCCCTAACTATATGCTTTAGCAAAAAGGAAAGTTTTAAGCCTAATCTTGAAAGTAGAGATAGTGTCTGTCTCCCGAATCCAAACTGGAAGTTGGTTCCACAGAAGAGGGGCCTGAAAACTGAAGGCTCTGCCTCCCATTCTACTTTTAAATACTCTAGGAACAACAAGTAGGCCTGCAGTGCAAGAGCGAAGTGCTCTAATAGGGTGATATGGTACTACAAGGTCATTAAGATAAGATGGGGCCTGATTATTTAAGACCTTGTATGTGAGGAGCAGGATTTTGAATTCAATTCTGGATTTAACAGGAAGCCAATGAAGGGAAGCCAAAACAGGAGAAATATGCTCTCTCTTTCTAGTCCCTGTCAGTACTCTTGCTGCAGCATTTTGGATTAGCTGAAGGCTTCTCAGCGAGTTTTTAGGACTTCCTGATAATAGTGAATTACAGTAGTCCAGCCTGGAAGTAATAAATGCATGAACTAGTTTTTCAGCATCACTCTGAGACAGGATATTTCTAATTTTAGAGATGTTGCGCAAATGGAAGAAAGCAGTCTTACATATTTGTTTAATATGTGCATTGAAGGATATGTCCTGGTCAAAAATGACTCCAAGGTTTCTCACAGTGTTACTGGAGGCCAAGGTAATGCCATCCAGAGTAAGAATCTGCTTAGATACCATATTTCTAAGATTCTCAGGGCCGAGTACAATAACCTCAGTTTTATCTGAATTAAGAAGCAGAAAGTTAGCGGCCATCCAGGTCTTTATGTCTTTAAGACATTCCTGCAGTTTAACTAATTGGTGTGTGTTACCTGGCTTCATGGATAGATAGAGCTGCGTGTCATCTGCATAGCAGTGAAAATTTATGCTATGTCTTCTAATGATGCTGCCTAGGGGAAGCATGTATAATGTAAATAGAATTGGTCCTAGCACTGAACCCTGTGGAACACCATAATTGACCTTAGTGTCTGAAGAGGACTCTCCATTTACATGTACAAACTGGAGTCTATTAGATAGATATGATACAAACCACTGCAGTGCAGTACCTGTAATACCTACAGCATGTTCTAATCGCTCTAATAGGATATTATGGTCAACAGTATCGAACGCAGCACTGAGGTCTAGCAGGACAAGCACAGAGATGAGTCCACTGTCAGAGGCCATAAGAAGATCATTTGTAACCTTCACTAAAGCTGTTTCTGTGCTGTGATGAGCTCTGAAACCTGACTGAAACTCTTCAAATAAGCCATTCCTCTGCAGATGATCAGTTAACTGTTTGACAACTACTCTTTCAAGGATTTTTGATATGAAAGGAAGGTTGGAGATTGGCCTATAATTAGCTAAGACAGCTGGGTCTAGAGATGGCTTTTTGAGTAAAGGTTTAACTACAGCCACCTTGAAGGCCTGTGGTACATAGCCGATTATTAGAGATAGGTTGATCATAATTAAGATCGAAGAATTAATTAATGGCAGGACTTCTTTGAGCAGTTTTGTAGGAATGGGGTCTAAAAGACACGTTGATGGTTTGGAGGAATTAATTATTGAAGTTAACTCAGAAAGATCAATTGGAGAAAAAGAGTCTAACTTAACATTGATGGTACTAAGAGTAGCTGTAGATAATATTACATCTGTGGGATGATTATTGGTAATTTTTTCTCTAATGATAAAAATTTTATTTGTGAAGAAGTTCATGAAGTCATTACTAGTTAACGTTAAAGGGATTGTTGGCTCAGTAGAGCTCTGACTTTTTGTCAGCCTGGCTACAGTGCTGAAGAGAAACCTGGGGTTGTTCTTATTTTCTTCAATCAGTGACGAATAGTAAGATGTTCTGGCTTTGCGGAGGGCTTTCTTATAAAGTAGCAAACTCTTTCTCCAGGCTAAATGATGATCCTCTAAATTTGTGACACGCCATTTCCTCTCCAGCTTACGAGTTATCTGCTTTAGGCTACGTGTTTGAGAATTATACCACGGAGTCAGGGACTTTGGATTTGAGGCCTTAGTTTTCACAGGAGCTACAGTATCCAGAGTCGTACGTAGTGAGGAGGTAAAATTATTAACAAGATAATCGACCTTTGTTGGAGTAGCGTTCAGATAGCTGCTCTGCTCTATGTTGGTACAGGGCATTGAAGATGATAACAGTGGGTGGATTATATTCTTAAACTTAGTTACAGCACTTTCAGAAAGACATCTACTTTGATAAAGTCTACTCTCCACTGCTGTGTAATCAATTATTGTAAATGTAAATGTTATCAGGAAATGATCAGACAGCAGAGGGTTTTCAGGAAACACTGTTAAATATTCAGTTTCTATGCCATATGTTAAAACAAGATCTAGAGTGTGATTAAAGTGGTGGGTGGGTTCTTTTACATTTTGAGAGAAGCCAATTGAGTCTAATAACAGATTAAATGCGATGTTGAGGCTGTCATTTTTAGCATCTACATGGATGTTAAAATCACCCACAATAATTATTTTATCTGAGCTGAGCACTAAATCAGATAAAAAGTCTGAGAAATCAGAGAGAAACTCTGTGTAAGGCCCAGGTGGACGATACATGATAACAAGTAAGACTGGTTTCTGAGTTTTACAGCTGGGGTGGACGAGGCTAAGCATCAGGCTTTCAAATGAATTAAAAGTCTGTCTTGGTCTTTCGTTAATTAATAGACTGGTGTGAAAAATTGCTGCCACACCGCCCCCTCGGCCTGTGCTTCGGGATTTCTGGTAGTTAGAATGACTCGGGGGTGTTGATTCATTTAAACTAACATACTCATCCTGCTGCAACCAGGTTTCTGTAAGGCAGAGTAAATCGATTTGTTGATCAATTATTAAGTCATGTACTAACAGAGACTTGGAGGAGAGAGACCTAATATTTAATAATCCACATTTCACTGTTTTACTCTTTGGTTCAGATGTGGATACTGTATTGTTCTTTCTTTGTGATTTTTTATGTTTAAGTTGTTTATTGCTGGTTTTTAGTTTGTTTTTTGTCTTTTTGGGAGCTGACACAGTCTCAATGGAGATGGGTTTTTGGGGGGGTAGCAGGAGGAGAGAAGCTGCAGAGAGGCGTGTAAGACTGCAACTCTGCTTCCTGGTCCCAACTCTGGATAGTCATATTTTGGGGGGTTTAATGAATTTGTCCATATTTCTAGAAATGAGAGCTGCTCCATCCAAAGTGGGATGGATGCCGTCTCTCCTAACAAGACCAGGTTTCCTCCAGAAGGTTTGCCAATTATCTATGAAGCCCACATCGTTTCTGGGACACCACTCAGACAGCCAGCAATTTAAGGAGAACATGCGGCTAAACATGTCACTCCTGGTCTGATTGGGGAGGGGACCAGAGAAAACTACAGAGTCCGACATTGTTTTTGCAAAGTTACACACCGATTCAATATTGATTTTAGTGACCTCCGATTGGCGTAACCGGGTGTCATTACTGCCGACGTGAATTATGATCTTACTGTATTTACGTTTACCCTTAGCCAGCAGTTTTAAATTTCCTTCAATGTCGCCTGCTCTGGCCCCTGGAAGACAACTGACTATGGTTGCCGGTGTCTCTAGCTTCACATGTCTGAGAACAGAATCACCAATTACCAGAGTTTGACCCCCGGCGGGTGTGTCGCCGAGTGGGGAAAAACGGTTAGACACATGAACAGGTTGGTGGTGTACCTGGGGCTTCAGTTTAAGACTATGCTTCCTCCTCACCGTCACCCAGCCGCCCTCTTTCCCCAGCTGCTTGGGGTCTGCCGGGGAACAGCTAGCGGGGCCTACGCTATCTTCGGCTGCACCAGCTACAGGGGCCTGGCTAGCTACGGGTGAATGAAGGGTGCGAAGCCGAGTCTCCAATTCAGTAATCCTGGCCTCCAGAGCTGCAAATATGCTACATTTATTACAGGTATCATTACTGCTAAAGGAGGCCGAGGAGTAACTAAACATCTGACACAATGAGCAGGAAAGTGCAGGAGGGACAGGTGAAGTAGCCATGGTGCTAACGAGTCGGCTACGAGCTAAGCTAGCGAAACAGTAAAGAGACAGTGAGTGAATACTTTGGCTATAAATTAGGTAGTGAGTACACAGAAAGGGTGATTCAGATGAAGCACGTTAAGATTATACTATGAAAAAGGGATGTATCAAAAGATTTAAATTAAATTGCTAAGCAGAAAAGCTACTCAGAAACACCACTGTGTTTGAGCAGGAACAGGAAGTGATACTCTACCACAGAGCGAGCGAACACCAAGTGACAGCGCCACCAAGAGTCAGGAGGGAACATGCATGCAAAACTAGAGGGTTTATATATCAGTAAGATTAATAAAGATTATGGCTTCATACAGCCATCACATCAAAAAACTTACTTTTGGAGACAATGCCAACCATACCTTAAATTATCTTTAATGATTCTTAATGATAACACACTTACCTAAAACAAAGGTAATGTAAAGCATAGCATCAAAGAGTAACTGCCACAGGAAAACATGACTGTCAGTGAAGACATGCATCTGTCTGCTGCTTCTACCATGGCACCATATTCAGCAGAGAAGACCACTTTGGTTTAGTCTCTCTAATTATGCGAGCTGGGACCGCATCCTCACTTTAGGTTTGACAGCATTTCTAGTAGATAATGGCAGATGGCTTCAGCATGAACTGAGGCAGCGGTTTGAGGAAGGCCTCACATTATTAAACAACCCACAAACATAAAGGGCTTTATGTGCTGCTGTCAACCTTTGTCATATAAACAAGTACAGAGAACTGTGCTGAAATCTGGAGTGACAAAGCAAAGCAGGTACAATTACAAATACAGATATCAGTGTCACAGTAAAAAGCTTCATTTGAACATGAATTTAGTTGTGATGACAAGCTGAGACAAAAAGGTAATCACTTATTCCACTTCCTCACCCAAAGTGGAACCTGCTCCCATCTGGTTCCTCCTCTCCACCTGCTCTAAAACAGAATAAATGTAAAGATTCCTGAATCAGCACATGAAACCTAGAGTTGACTTAATGATGCTCACAGAAAAATATGTTTACCTCACAGATGTTTGTGCAGGTTCTCAGTCATCCAGCTCATGGTAGTCTAAGGAGCTGCTTAGGTTTACCTCACATGTGAGATCATGTGCCTTGGAGTGCATTATGGACAGGAAAGTTTCAGGTCCATGAGGTGAGCATATTCTGGATGTGCAGAGATCACCTTATGCAAGTAGAGCACAAACTTGCATGTGACTGCTGCCTGATGTTACCTCATCCATAAGTATTAAAGGATGGACATAAACTTCCTGTCAGAAATGACTGAAGGTCCTGTGGGAAGTTTTCATCAATAAGTACAGTTTATGTACAGCAGTGGAACAGAAGCTGTTGTGGTCTTCTTGTCCTGAGACATGAATGTTTGTAAACAACTTTATTTTTTGAATGTGTTCATATTTTGACAGTGCACATCAGTGGCGGAGCGGGGGGGTGGCTTACTGGGCTTAAGCCCGGGTTGTTTTTTTCAGATGCCCGGGGTCTTTTGGAGTGTAATTTTTTCATAGTTAGATGCCTGGCTGACAACTGTATAAAACAAAAAACTACAGACAGACAGAGGAGAACTGAAGTTCAACCAGGTACCAAAGCAAATCATTCGTACTGTACAAATAATGTAAATATGACGGTGAATCACAAAAAATTGATATCAAAATGATCACTTGACCCATATTACGTTACTTGCTCTTCGAATGAATCAACAAATGGCGAAATGAAAAGCCGAACAACAACAATGCTGTTTCTTTAGAGAGTCTTAGCTTACATGTGTGTTTATTTCATATTTTCAGTTGTTACCCTCCACGGCTGAATAAATCGGTTTCAGTAATGTACTGATATACAAGAATGGACATAAGGAGCTTCTTTCAAAGAAAAAACTCTGGTAGATGTTATTTTATATATTATGCTTTGTATGTTGTTCAGTATATTCCTATGCAAAACAAGAGGAACTTCAATACACAGCAGTTTATTCACAGTTTAAACCAGATATTTACATACACTTTATGGAAAACACAAGAACATTTTTTTTACTGTACAACATCAATTTAGAGTAAACTTGTTTTGTTTTGGATACATAAATATTGAAATATCTTTTGAATTAGTTAAATGTCAGAATAAAGAGAGACAGAGCTGTCTATCACTTTAATCAAATTTAGGAGTACATATACACTAAGTTTATTGTTAATTAATAAGAAAACTCCAGACGATTCCATTCTGAGCTGAAGAAGCTTCTGATAGGTTAGTAGAGTCCATGTGAGTAAATTGGTGGCACACCTGTGAATGCATATAAGGCAAAACACAGAGCTTGTTTCTGTGACATGGGAAAAACAAGAGATGTCAACCAAAACACCAGGAAAAGAACTGTGGAGCTCCATAAGTGTGGCTCAATTTTGAATACAATTTGGTGCCATTTGCAATTAAGAAATACAGATAGTTTCTCTCTTTACTCTTAAAGTTAACAAAGATGTTTTTATATTTATCAATCTAAAAAAATAAACATTTAGTCTGATTTGATGTTACAATTAAAAAAGTGTTTGTGTTTTTATCTGAAGAGTATGTAAATATCTGGTTTCCACTGTATATTTGATGACTGTCAGCACAAAGAGGGAGAGAGAGGAACAGAGAGGGAGATAGAGAATGAGGACAGAACAGAGATGGAACAAGAGCAGGTGAGACAGACATGTTAGTCAAATGGTTGTTTACCAAAAGTATCACCGTATCATAGGTACTCATGTATCTCGTACCTAGTGTTTCTTCTTAGGTTTGTTATTTTTCAAATTCTATATTTATTAAGTTATGCAGGCTTGTTTGCACAACAAGGCTAAATAATTATATAAACTTTTCTGAATCTAAATAGTGTACTTTGGTAGAATTAAAAAATAAGTGTAGTGCAGGTCTATGATGATTTTTAGTGCTACTATCATCTACTTTTGATTCTGGTTCTGTTTTGGTTAAGTCCTAAGTAGTCCTGATTTTGAACTGTTGTAGTCCTGTTTTAATTCCACATCAGTTCTGGGTCTGGTTGAATTGGGGTTTAGTCCTCGTGTCTTGATACAGCCCCGACTTTGTTCTGCCTTGCTGCTTAATTAAAAAACTAGTTTAAGGTGTCCTGCAGATGTGATATATATTTTCCCTATTTGAAGTCATTCTCTTTTGAACAAAACTCAAAACAGAGCCAATTAATCTTTCAGTCATCCCCCCCCCCCAAAAAAAAGAAAAGAAAAAAAAATCCCACATGCATACTATCCTTTAGGGCTAAGCCCCGAGTGTTTCAAATGTCTGCCTCCGCCTCTGGTGCACATTTGTAGGCTGAAACTGTAATGAGGAACCTGAGGTGATGGACAACAGAAGTAAATATATATAAATATGAAAACATATTGAAGTAATGTCTTTACCCTGTGCAGCGTGTGGACGCTGTGCACACAATCACCTGATTCACTGTAGTAAACGTGCACCGCTACCTCACGTGACTGACTCTGTCTCCATGGTTACATCGTATGTTATTAGCTATGTAAACAGCTTCCAAAGATACCGCCATAGCTCTCTGCAGCCGTAACACTTTCATGCTTTGCAAATCATTTCACGTTTTTGATAGTTATGAAGACAGAATATGTTTTTAAGGTCATGCTAGGTGGTTGCTATGGTGGTTGCTGTGGACTAGGGTGGACCGCGCGTCCGATTCCTGTTATTAGCTGTCCGCCGTAGGAAGGCTGCGTTCCATTTAGAAGTAGCGCCAGTCTGCCGTAACTCGAACTCAAACCCCGCTTTGTTCTTTAATTAAAGGCATTTTAAAGCCGTTCATGACACGCACACACATGAAACTCTTTGCCTCACCATGACAATGCAACTTTACTAAAAACTTAAAAGTATCTGATATAAAATAGAAAAATGAAGCAACCAGAGGTTTAATGATGAAGACTCTGGGTTCTGTAGTTCACGTTTTACAGTCCTGAATGACTCTTTGCACATTCATATAATTTATTGAAGTGGAGTTTAGAATGCACTTTACATTTAGACTGTTGCTGTTTAATATTTATATGTATACTTACTGCATATTAATCATTTTAACCATATTTAACACCTGCATATGTGTTTAAAAAAAGGCTTTGATTTTGATTTCCATGCCACCCTAGGAAAATTTCTCTAGATCCGCCCCTGGACCTGTCCTAGACCAGCAACACCAAATCAGTGACAAAAAGAGCTCAGCAGCGACTGAATTTCAAGAGACGACTGAAGAAGGTGCACATCCCCAAACCCATCTTTAACACCTTCTACAGAGGTAACATACAGAGCATCCTAACCCGCTTCATCACAGTCTGGTATGGAAGCTGCCACGCGTCCGACCGCAGAGCCCTCCAGAGGATTGTGTGGAAGCTGAGCAGCTCTCTATCTAGTCTACAGGATATTTACACCTCACGCTGCATTGAGAAAGCCACTAGCATCATGGCTGACCCACATCACCCTTCCCACCAACTGTTTACCACCCTTTCATCCAGAAGACGACACTGCATCATCAGGAGCAGGTCGACAAGATTGTGCAATAGCATTTTCCCCCAAAGCAGTCCGGCTCCTGAACACCATGCTGCTCTCCTCCGCACTGAACTCTCTTCTTCACATGCTTCTTGGACTACATAACACTCTCCTCTAACTCCCAATTCTTGCACTATCCTGTATTTCACTGTTCGACTCTGTGTATTGTATTTATTCTGTGTACTATTGTATTTATTTACTCTCATTCTCATTGTTTTCTATTCTTATTCTCTGTATTCAAGTACAGTACTGTTGTACTTACTCTTAGTTTATCTTATTTCTGTATAGTTGTATGTATGTATGTTTGAATTTTCCCATTTTATTTTTACAGTTTCCACCTTTGATCCAGGACGACGATATTTCGTCCCACTGTATATGTTAGATTTGTATTGTGATTGTCATTTATGCTTAGAAATATCTACTTATATATTCTTAGAGTTTTATAATTAGTTGTAGATTGGTAGAGGTTTGATCCTTAATAGTCTGCAAGCTTTGTGTGCATTCCAGAGCTCTCTGACTTTCACACCCACATTTTAGGAGCATGGGAGAGGTCGTACCTTGTCTTATTGTTTTATGGTAGGATAAACTGTTTTAGTCTAAGTGCCTTTTGTTTAGATGGACGGCTCTGGGGAGTCTTCCTGGGGTCACAGTTTGACCCCCACACACAGATACACACACACACACACACACACACACAAGGTATTCTTTGTTCACATGTATACCTATATAAGAGGTCATATGTTAATGAACCTATGCATATTCATGTAACCACAATAAAAGAGCAGTGTTACGGGAGAGCGGACGAGAGCAACTGGGGTCAAGCGAAGGAACGGCGCCTGTCCAGTTCTCTCCCGTGCACGTGAAACATAAAGAACTTGCCTACTCGTGTCTTGCTTGCTGTGTAATTACATTGTCTTCAACGTTCCAGCGAATAGGTTCAAGCTACAAACCTATCAGTATACTTGAGTGTATGTTGTTGGGTTGACAATAAAACTGTACTTGACTTGAATTAAACGGGTGCATCAATGAATGAGGAAACACTTGATAGCACACTCCAGGGCACAGAGACTGCGGGAGAAGATGCAGGACAAGACACAGAATTTGGACATTGGCCCATTGCTTTAAGTGACTTATTTTCCAACCAATGCAAACTTGAAATAAGGGATGGGCTGCATTGTGAGAGGAATTCAGAGAGTCACTGGTAACACTTCCAAGACAGGAAAGAGTAAATGGCTGCGTTCATGGGAGATTCCGTTTAACACTATTGTTTGATGGAAAACAGACTGCTGGAACATGTCATCATTAGCAGGGATAGTGTTAAAGAATGCAAACAAGGAAAAGAAGCTGAGGTATGCCAAGTTACTCAGGAACTGGACTGAAAAATCAGGGGCAAAAGGTTTGACTGAGTTTGACTGAGGTTTGATAGTTCTGTCTTGTAGCACTCTCGTGTGATGCAACGAGTCAATGATCACTCTGGATGTTAGTACGCTGTAACACTTTAATGCGTACTCCAGCACACGACCAAACATAATGGCAGTACCGGAAGAACAAAACTCCCCCCATCATACTATTCCGGTTGGACTAGCCCCACAGTTATGGCAGGTCTGCACAAACACATATTGCTTGGTGATCATTTAACCAATGATCTACATGTCTGATATCGGACTGATATGGTGCTTTGAACATGGATTTTTTTGAGTGAAAATATTAAATCATCTAAATGATAATAAATCAAACCTTCCTTGTTTAAACATGTGCCATGGTGTGTTCTCCTGCTGTTTGTAACTTCTTGATGTTTTTTACTAATAAAAACATGGTCTATATGGAGGATACAGACACTGCTGAAAACATGACTCTGTCTGGTTTAGATGATAAAATGTCTTTACTTTAGGAGGCTGTGGCTCAGAGTACATTCACATAATGCCTTTGAATAAATGTAAAAAGCTTGTTTTTCTCCTGCTTTGATTTCTTTGTCCAGGTAGAAATTCTGCTTTTTGCCTCTAAAATCTGAAACAGTTTGAAACAAAGTTTGGCGCTCTAATCCTCTCTGTGTTTGTCCTTTGGTCAGATGGTGATATTGAATGAAATATTCCAGTATTCAGTAGCTCAGCAGCTTTGTAACATGTGGTTTTGCACACTGTTCAAACCTCAGATGTTTGTGTAAACAAGTGTGGAGGACACAAACTCACGGGGGGAGGAAGGACATTTACTGTTGATGTGTCTGACATTTAGTCTCCATGAGTTCTCATAAGACTGAAGAACTCTGTGATCTCTAACATGCAGCTGTATGTTTTGAAATGATGTGTCTCATTCTTTGGACTTTACTAGACAACGAGTGAAGAACATATAACGAATATCATCTTTAAAGTGATGAATAATAACTCTGCCTCTGTGTCTTCATAAAAAGATCGTACTTCTGAAAGGTCAGAGGGCAGCATCCACTCTGGGTTTACACAGTTTTGCAGGTTTAGCTCTTCTGAAGTTCAGCACCTGCTTTTTCAACCAATCAGAAGCCAGTATTGTAGAGCGTTCATATTTCATTTCATGCAATTGAATAATTTTGAATGTTTAGGTGAATATTTCTATTTAGAGTATTTTCTCGATCAGTGTCTTCAGTCCTGACCCTGAGTGCGTACATTTAAAAATAAAGTGATATAACTTCTTTTACATTACTGTGAACTTCTTGTACAGTTTGACAGCTGATTGTTGTCGTGTTTGTCGTCATATGAAGATCGTTTCCTAAAGAGGACTGAACAGTCATTTAGCCTCTGGCTCCAACCATGAATCTGATATTTGCTGTATAATCTGTGCTGTTAATAGTGTAATGGAACATATAAATTGTACATATAATTTCATATGTAATTATGATGATCTTTACCCATTAAGATTTTAAATGAAACGATAAACAAAGGCCAAGAAAACTGAGTTAAACTCCTGAGTCTACTATATATTTGCACCATGAAGAAATGAATTGTTTGCACCAGTAATAAACAATCAAATACATCAAATTATCATCAATTATTTAAATAAAAAGAACCATCGCACCAAACAAAACAACAATTCAACAGACAGTTCTATAAAACTGTGGATGATTCAAAGTGCTGCTATAACTGCACAACAAAACTGCAGTGAGAAAAGCTTTGGATGTTCAGTTTAGTTATAATGACAGTTAAACAACTAAAATACTCGGTTAAGTAGGTGAGACAAAGTTACATTTACTGGATCAGTTTAAGACCAAAATACATTTGAATGAATTACTGACATGGACACTTTGTGAAAAATTACTAAACAGTTCAGGCAAAATTTTACTAAAACCTTGAATTAAACTTTTATGCTTGCATTTCAAGCACATCTTGATGTTTTCATTGAAAATCCACTGTGACTGTGTACACAGGAAAAACTACAAAATAATAATTTGTTTCTTTTTTAAACACTGTGGACCGATCTGCATTTGTTGTTGCTAAATTTAAATATTTGTTACTATTAAATGATCATAATCTCATTTGAACATAGGTTTGATTTAGTGGAGTCAGTTGTTCCCATGCATCATTCTATAAGTGTGAGAATGAACTAAGATTAGAAAATGTCAAAATATAAAGTGTCATTTATTTTTATTCATCACAGCATCCTAAACTTTGCTGAACTTTTTGAAATATAAAATGAACTCACTGAGTGTTGACTGTCAAATTTCAAACATCCAAGTAAAGATAAACTATTAAACTTTAACTGGCTCAAACTTGTTACTGCATGATGTAATCAAACATACCACACCCTGCATCATGTGAACGGCTCTTGGTCGCTCTGTAAGAATATTTCTTTAGTGCCTCCCTTCACAGATGTGTCTGTATCAGGATGGGTCTAAACAACATGGTGTAAATGCAGTTGCTGGTGAGCCTCATTTCCTGTAGGAGGTGAACAAGAGCAGAGATCTGTTTCCCTTCAGAGCACAGAGGTTGTTTCTGTTCAGAGGAAGTCAACCTGTCTGACAGTCACTGAGAGACGGTGAAACGGCACAGCACATGAATCAAATGGACCAAACAAAATTCTGCTGTTCAGTCTGTTTGGATCTACTGAAGGATCCGGTGGCTATTCCCTGTGGACACAGCTACTGCATGAACTGTATTAAAAGCTTCTGGGATGAAGAGGAAAAGAAGAAAATCTACAGCTGCCCTCAGTGCAGACAGACTTTCACAGCGAGGCCTGTCCTGATGAAAAACACCATGTTAGCAGATTTAGTGGAGGAGCTGAAGAAGACTGGACTCCAAGCTGCTCCTGCTGATCACTGCTATGCTGGACCTGAAGATGTGGCCTGTGATGTCTGCACTGGAAGAAAAATGAAAGCCTTCAAATCCTGTCTGGTGTGTTTGGTCAATTACTGTGAGAAACATGTAAAGCTTCATTATGAATGTCCTGCATTTGACAAACACAAGCTGGTGGAGCCCTCCAAGAAGCTCCAGGAGAACATCTGCTCTCGTCATGATGAGGTGATGAAGATGTTCTGCCGTACTGATCAGCAGAGTATCTGTTATCTCTGCCCTGTGGATGAACATAAAGGCCACGACACAGTCTCAGCTGCAGCAGAAAGGACTGAGAGGCAGAGAGAGCTGGAGGTGAGTCGACAAAACATCCAGCAGAGAATCCAGGACAGAGAGAAAGATGTGAAGCTGCTTCAACAGGAGGTGGAGGCCATCAATCAGTCTGCTGATCAAACAGTGGAGCACAGTGAGAAGATCTTCACTGAGCTGATCCATCTCATCCAGAAAAGAAGCTCTGATGTGAAGCAGCAGATCAGATCCCAGCAGGAAACTGAAGTGAGTCGAGTCAAAGAGCTTGAGGAGAAGCTGGAGCAGGAGATCACTGAGCTGAAGAGGAAAGATGCTGAGCTGAAGCAGCTCTCACACACAGAGGATCACATCCAGTTTCTACACAACTACCCCTCACTGTCAGCACTCAGTGAGTCTACAGACTCATCCAGCATCAATATCCGTCCTCTGAGCTACTTTGAGGATGTGACAGCAGCTGTGTCAGAGGTCAGAGATAAACTACAGGACATTCTGAGAGAGGAATGGACAAACATCTCACTGACAGTCACTGAAGTGGATGTTTTACTGTCAGATCCACCAGAGCCAAAGACCAGAGCTGGATTCTTAAAATATTCATGTGAAATCACACTGGATCCAAACACAGCACACACACAGCTGTTATTATCAGAGGGGAACAGAAAAGCAACACGGATGAATCAACAACAGTCTTATTCTGATCATCCAGACAGATTCACTGGATGGTGGCAGGTCCTGAGTAGAGAGAGTCTGACTGGACGTTGTTACTGGGAGGTGGAGTGGAGAGGGGGAGGAGTTTATGTAGCAGTCGCATACAAGAATATCAGCAGAGCAGGGATTGGGGATGAATCTAAATTTGGACGTAATGACAAATCTTGGTCATTAGATTGTAACAACAACAGTTATACATTTTGGTACAACAAGATCCAAACTCGTGTCTCAGGTCCTCGTTCCTCCAGAGTAGGAGTGTACCTGGATCACAGAGCAGGTATTTTGTCCTTCTACAGCGTCTCTGAAACCATGACTCTCCTCCACAGAGTCCAGACCACATTCACTCAGCGGCTCTATGCTGGACTCAGGGTTTACAATTATGGTGACTCTGCTGAGTTGATTAAAGTGAAATAGACTGAAGTCTTTCATATTGTGGGTTTAAATCTGTATTTTAGTTTCATTTTATTTTCTCTCCATCATTTCTGCACAGAGATCAGCTGTCAGTCAAACATTATGGGTGGTACCTCCACATCTTCTAGTTGTTCTCTTGATGTTTCTGAGTTTTTAAAGGAGATCTTTCCTGTGACTGTTTATGGAGGCTATCACTGCTCATCATCATTTTCATTTACTAAAATATTTCTCCACATGAAAATGTAAACTTCTCTATCCTCTAAATGTTTCTGGAATATTTTTTATTGAAAAATGTCGACATTTCTCTTTATGAGTATGGCAGACCATGTGTGTGTGTTTGTGTTTGTTTTTGTCAAAATCATTAAACAAATGAGGAAAAACTGTGATTGTAATGAATGAATTCATATATTGTGTTGATGTTTTATTGTGTGAATAAACTGGAAGGTTTAACTATAAATGAAACTTTGAACAAAGTCTTTTCTTCTGTCTTCATTCCAGGATCTCACTCAAATCTGATGCAGAAAATATGAAACTAATCTGAGAGAATAACTGAAGCAGTTTTCCTCCTGAAGCATCACAAAGTTCAGAGTTCATGTTTAGAGCAGAAGATTCAGCAGTCGCTCTGTGACCTTTCAACTTTCTTCACTAAAACAGCTTCATTACAGAGAAACAAGTCACATTTTCTTCATGTTCTTAAGTCCTTTAAAATGTTTGTAATGGTCCTTGAATGCAGCATCAGTGTTACAGGTTTAAAAGGTCACTTTCTGTTGTGTTCAAAGATTTCCTTCAGATATGGTCTTTAATCAGTAAAGCCAGTGATACAGCAGTGTCATTAGCTGTGTTATTGGCACCAGGCTGTGTTTATGTATGTATTTAATTCTGTCTGAGGATGTCTTCAGCATGAAATGATCATTTGCTCAGCTGCTGTGTCTCATCTCTTATCAGACATTGGTTGGAACAGAGTTTTGTTGCTGACCATCTGACAAGAGGCTGAAGAAAAGCTTCAGGCTTCATTTGGACACTACGTTGGACAGAAGTCTCCACAAAAATGACTCAGAAACACAAATATTATCAGTGAAAGTCCAAATGTCAAAAAGGGGTCATACATGATCCTGAGAAATGTCCTTGAACATTTGAACATGAGTCAGAGGGTTGTCAGGTTTCTACACTGCATCGTGGCATCAAGCCTGAGATGTCTGTGTGAACAAGTATGGAGGACACAAATGCACAGACGGAGTCGAGCTGTTTACTGCTGATGAGGAAGGAAAATAGTCTGTTGGATATTAAAGCAGCATTTATTAGAGTAAGAACAGATACTTGTGTCCTTCATTTGATCCCCGTCAATTTACAGAAGACTTAAGGACCCTTTGACTTCTAACATACAGCTGCATGTTTACAGTTTTATTATTTATTTATTTCTAGCAAAGCGAGACTTTACTGATTAAAGACATATAATCAGACATATTACTGTTACTTTCTGAAAAAGACTCACATAAAGCAGATTTATCACAAGCAAACATCAAGACACATCCTTCATGGCTTAAAGTTGCAGTGGGACTCTTTCGCCATCTGGTGGTTGTGACAGTTATGACAACTGTTCCTGCATATATGTCCCTCCTCAGTGTGAAGAAGACTGGACTCCAAGCTGCTCCTGCTGATCACTGCGTGTTCCTCCTGTGTCTAAAATCTATTTCCATTATGAATCAGGAAACTGTTTGCACCAATCATAAAGGCAATAAAATACGTCACACACTAAGAAATAACAAAAAGGAATTGTGGATTTCAAGGAGATTTTTCCCTCGTTTTTTGAAATCATAAGAATAAAAACTAATGCAAGACTGTCATGTTTTCATAAGTTTGTAGAGACACTGTTCTGTTGTATTCTAGGACATCAGTCACTTTTTAAATGCATGCTCCTCCTCATCATCATCATCATCATCATCATCATCATCAGCACCCATGACCTCCTTTTAGTCTTTGTTTTGTTATGTTTCAGAGTTCAGGAGACGTTCTTATGGGATTTCCACAGTGTACAAGTACTATTTAGACCCTTTACCTAAAAGAAAAGAGTAAAGTACAAAGTAGATTTACTCACTGCAGGAAAATAATGCCTCAATCTGATATATTGTCTTATATGACAAAGTGAAACTGATGCATCAAAGTGTAAGCAGCATTTTCCTGTTACAGCTGGTCTAGATGGAACTGATCTGATCTCCTTTATGTACAGGTAGATATCCAGTGGGTTTGCTAAGGGTCACAGATGAGGGGCTGTGTGAGATGTTTAATGGGAAAGGAAATAAAACCATTGTTCCAGACCTGCAGCTAAGATACTCGAGTATCTTCAAATATGAAGCTGAGTATTACTTCCATACTTTCCTCCACTGCTGATGACCTTGTTACCTGCTGCTCCCTGTTAATGATCAGCCTCAGTTCTGATAGTAAACTGTTGGCTCTCGTTCTGTCAGGTTGTTGCTCAGTGACGTCTTGTTTTCATTTTCCTTCTTCTTCAAATGTGTCTTCCTTTAACTCTTTGCTTTTGTTTCTGCTTCAAACACCAAATGATACACGTGCTGCACCTCTGATGGTTTGTCAGAGAGCAGAACAATTTACATTACAGAGAATATTTTACAGTTGAACATAAACTTTCACTTTTTTCCTCTAAAGTGTGCTCACTGGTTTTTCCAGCTGCTGTGAGATGTTTCTGCCTGACTGTAAAGATGGAAATAAACACAGATGGAAACACTGAGTCAGAGTGTTGCTGCTGGTTAGTCAGTATATTAACAGAACATGGTTCATAAAATTGCTCCTACAACTGTTTTTGAATCATTTTTAAAGACACTTTATTGTTCTGTTTTTGTCTTTTGATACTTTATAATGAGCTAATTTCTTAATTCAGAGGTAATTTAACTTAAACATATTTTTCTTATTTTAATACCTAAATAAATAATCATTTATTTTTTGTTCATTTGTCTAAATTCTGGGGAAAGAAAAAAGTTTGTATTTGTTTAAGATACAATGAAAATCATATTTTTACATATTGGAAGATGACATCGATCTGAAAAAACACTACAGGTATAAATGGAAACTACAGTTTATTTCTGTTATTTCCTGTGATAGTGTTTGTACACTCGCTCATGATAACTGTTCATTCAGCTGCTGTTTTTGTCTGCTGGACATCTTTAGCTTTCAGTAAGGATGCATTCATAGATCAGCACATCTTTTTGAACCACATTTCTTATGAGACTCAGAGTTTACATTTTGGAAATGTGGTGAGACCTGGGGTAGAAAGAGACTGAACCCAGCTTCAACCTCGGCAGTTTTGTGTGTGTCTGAAGCAGAAAGATAAGAACTGTGTGGCCAACTCATCACACACATAATCCTGAATCAGAAAAACAGCATCAAGTGTTGTAATTGTTAAACACAGAAGTGTGATTTATATGTGGTTTTACTGATGGTTAACACAGTCGCACAAACACCTGAAACTGATCAAAATATAAAACAACATATTAAACATAAATATGTGCCAGTTACCAGAACTTATATGTGGTTTCACTGAGGTTTAATTATGCTCAGTTTATCAATACTCACTCATACAAAAGTTTGTTATGTTTTATTGATTATTTGTCTTTAGGTTTTCCAGTTTTCCAGCTGCTGCTGTTTAACGTCTGCCTGGGAAAAGAAATTTCAGTTAGTGTGGGAAGTTTGGTTAAGCTGGTGGAAAACAATACTGTTACACTGACCTTTTGGATAAGATTGTCTTACCTGTGGTTTCTCTGATGTGCACGACAAATCAGTCTCCAGGCAGCTTGAGTGCCCATTTAAAGGTTCCTGGTGGTACCAAGTGATTGAAGAGAGGATTGTATAGACATATTAGTTTATTGTAGGTTGTAGTCAGTTGGCCAAGCTTGTAATGAAAAACGGTTCATTACTGGAAGCTTTCATCACAGTCCTCTTTGGTGACATCTGGTGGACAAATATATGAAGTGCAGCTTGAGTCTGCAGCTTATAATGAACTGCTTCATTATGATTGCCCACTCTGCAGAGCTAAATTGACAGCTCATATGCAGTTTTTTGTAAAGACATGATTATACCCCTTAAGCGTGTTAAAGTGTACCCTTCCGGTTGCGCCGTAAGATCTTCCGGTTGCGCCGTAAGATGGCTGCACCGACGAGAGCTCCCAGTCATCTCAGCAAAAATGTTATTATTTATTTTGTACTGCTTTCTATTTCTGTGCGCACAGCGCGATCATACACTCGGTATGACAGTCAAACGCTTTTGGAGCTACGTTCGTCAGCCAGTTCGGACTTTACAGCGGGTTTCGACTCCGTGGACGCTCTGCTGCCTGGGATCCTTTGTTTACTCGCGCGACGTCGAGGGAAAACAAAGAGGGGGAAACGCGCCGGAGTTTTGTGCCGAACGCGACAGAGAAACAGCAAGCCACCTCTCCCCAGCATCCTGCTCGCGAATCTCCAGTCTCTTGACAACAAACTTGACGAGCTGCGTGCACGGATTAAACACCAACAAGACATCAGGAACTGCTGCGTTCTGGCCTTCACAGAGACATGGCTGGAGCCCAGCGTCCCCGACTGCGCCATCACGCCGGATGGATTCACTGTTTACCGGGGAGACCGAACGAAAGGACTCAGGCAAGAAAAGGGGAGGAGGGGTGTGCTTTATGGTTAACTCCTTGTGGGCCCGAGATGTGTGTATCTTAAAAACTTACTGCTCTCAGAGCCTCGAGCTACTGACCATTAAAGTCAGGCCTTTTTACCTCCCGAGGGAGTTCAGTTCAGTTCTCCTTTCAGCTGTTTACATTCCCCCACATGCTGATAAAGCTACTGCTATGGACGAACTGTATGACATTATCACTGGACTTGAGAACAAAAATCCAGAAGCTGCCTTTATTGTGCTGGGAGACTTCAACAGAGCCAACATGAAGAAGGTTCTCCCCAAACACTATCAGCACATCTCCTTCCCCACAAGAGGTGATCAAACACTAGACCACTGTTACACTCCATTCAAAGAATGCTACAAACCCCTCCCCCGCCCAGCTTTTGGCAAGGCAGAACATTGTTCCATTCTGCTGCTGCCTGCATACAGACAAAGACTAAAACAGGAAAAACCAGCTTCCAGGATCATCTACAAATGGGACAGTGAGGCTGAGGAGGTCCTACAGGACTGCTTTGACACAACTGACTGGCAGATATTTGTGGATGCAGCTGATGGCAACATCAATGAACTCACAGACTCTGTCATTGGATATATTGGAAAGTGCATGGATGATGCCATCACAAAAACCACTGTCCGCATATATCCAAATCAGAAACCCTGGGTAAATAAAGACGTTCGCGCCAAGCTAAAAGTGCGGACCTCTGCCTTTAACTCCGGGGATGCTGTATGACAGGCGTGTCCAAAGTCCGGCCCGCGGGCCAATTGCGGCCCGCGGTCTAGTTTTAATTGGCCCGCAAGTAATTTTATAAATTGAATAGAAAATGGCCCGCACTTCAACTTTTGCTTGAGTGTATTGCACTTCTTAGTTTTAACACCAGGGGGAGCTGCTGTTGATCAAGGCAGTTGCTCCACCAAAAAGGACAATCACAGAAGAAATTTACCCCCAAGTTTTGATTTGCACTGAAACTGTGGCAGTTATGAAAGAGTATAATGTACGACGTCATTATGAAACCAAACATCAGGCCTATGCATCCTACACTGGTGCTGGGCGAGAGCAGAAATTAAAGCAAATGCTAGCTCTCCTGCGGGGTCAGCAACAGTATTTTTTTCGTGCTCAAATTGTCCAGGAAAAGGCTCCAATAGCAGCTATGAGGTCGGGATGGAGACCTCATAAAACACGGCCTCGTTAAAGTCACCGAAATAATGTGCCCGGAAAAAGTGCAGGACTTCAACAACGTCAGCATGTCCAGAAATACAGTTGTGCGACGCATTGAAGACTCGTCAGCCAATATTAAACTACAACTGTTTGATAAAGCTGTGCTCTTGATTTTTACTCCATCGCATGCGATGAGATCACCGATGCCACAGACGCCGCACAGCTGCTAATTTTTTGTGGGGAGTGGATGAGAGCACGAGCACTTTAGGTGAGTAAAAATATATTCCACAGTACCCGTGTGTTAATGTGCAGGTACACATGCTTCAAATATCAATAATGCGCATCAATTCTGTCACTACCCTGCTTTTGCGCACCACTTTCTTATATGCGTTTTTCTTGTTAACACACAGAGTACACACCGCTGTGCACAGCGCACGCACACGCAAAGTCAGCTGATCTCATCTGATGCAGATCTGCTCCTTGGTCAAGTGACATTTGTCCGGATTTTTTGGCACGAGTGGCGTCGGATCAGCACCGCAGCTGGATGGCCCGATTTACATACCCAGCGCAGCTGATACTCACCAGAATAATTTACTAAAATTATATGCACTCCTGTTATTAAGTCCAGTTCAGTCTGTTAATGTTGATAATCGTTTCAAACGAACGTTAATAGATGTTTTGCTAAGCCTAATAACTTAAATAACAAGCTTGAAATGTACCCATCCCATTTTCCCCTTTGTTTTTTCTCTGTGCTGTAAATATTCCCTCTAAGAAGAAATCTGCTGCTGTTCTGAGAATGAGCTACCAAAGCTTTTTCTGAATAAATCAATAAAGATCCATTTATGGAAAGCTGTGATGAAAGCAGTTTTGTCTTTAATTATATTCAACAATATAACACATTTGACCATTTTTAAGTGATTTTTAAAACAGCAAAGGTTATATACCTAATTTCTAGTAAGTGGCCCAGCCCCTCCTATATTTTTATGTATGTGGCCCTCAGCGAAAAAAGTTTGGACACCCCTGCTGTATGACCTCCGAAAGTCCATAAAAAAGGCCAGAAAGGACTACAGGGACAAAATGGAGTCCAGCTACCACAGCTTTGACACCAGGCGACTGTGGAATGGACTGCGCTGCATCACTGACTACAAAATGTATGTTTGTTAAAAATTCTGAGAATTCCTTGATAAAAGCAGCACTGTCTTTAGGTGGTCGATAAATTGTGACAGATAAAACTGGAGGGCTGCTAAAAACAATAGCATGGAATTCGAAAGTGGTAAAATGATCAAATAAAATTTGTTTGGTGGTGAGTGTGTTGTTGGTTAAAGATGCAGTCCCACCACCTCTCTTACCACTTCTAATAGAAAAAGAGAAATTAAAATTTGGTGGGGAGGCCTCAGTGAGAACAACTGGTGCATCCGAACCCAGCCATGTTTCAGTTAAAAATAAACAATCAAGTTTATTATCTAAAATTAAATCATTAATAATAAAAGACTTGTTCAACAGAGAGCGGACATTTAAAAGTGCCATACTGATCGAGACTGGTGGATTTTTGACAGTAGAGTTCAATGAATGCTGACATTTTTGAAGAGGCCGGAGGTTATTAATGTTTTTGGAGTTACTGGATTTATGATAATTCTGTTGCTCTCTGTTTGTGATTATGATGGGTATTGTGTTGACTGTGGGAGAGAGAGGTCTGAGTCCAGAGTTTTGTGTATTACTGTTAAAAGTGGAACAAATATAGGGGCTGTGACCAGGGGCACATCAGTCAGTGGCGGACAGATCAGCAGGTAATGTCGGTTTGGGGTAGTGACAGGGCCGTGTGCGGGAGTGCTGTACGCCAAATGCCAAATTGGCGGACAGAAGACGGCGTCCCCAGGCGTTGAGGTGGAGCCCGTCTGCCCCAAAAAGATGCCTCCTCTCCCAGAAGGCATCAAAATTGTTAATAAAACCCACACCGTGGGAGACACAGGCGGAGGAAAGTCAGGTGTTAAGGCTGAGCAGCCGGCTGAAACGGCCTATCCCTCTGCCGCAGGTGGGGGTGGGCCCGGAGATAAAAGCACTCACCTGCAACTGACCAAGGAGGCTGAAGAGTTGGAGGAAGTCCAGCTTCAGCAGCTCAGATTGCTGTTTGGGGATGTCATTGGTGCCGATGTGGATGATGAGCCGGCCTGTGGGTGGGACGCCAGGATGTTGGGAATTCTGTCCACTATGTCGACGACGGTGGCTCCCGGGAACGACAGCGTGAGCGCCCCCCTCATCCGCACGTTCCTGACGATGGAATCCCCGAGGACCAGCATGGAGAGAGGAGGTGCCACCGGGGACTGCTGACCATCTGAGACGCTCCGCGCCGCGGCACCGGGGGTGTTCAAATGGAGATGCACCAGCCGGGCCACGTGAGTGACTCCCAGGTAGCCGCGCCGTGGGTCCTCTTCTCCGAGGAGCCGGGGTAAAGCTCAGTTCTCCGCGGCGAGTTTGCACCACAGCGTCGGGCTGCCCGCCGCGGCTCCGGGGACGTAGTGGTGGAGATGGCGCAGACCTCAGCGACACAGCGGGATGGCGAGGGCTAGCGGCTAGAGGAGGAAAGTCCACAGAATCCAGGACACTGAATTTATTCTCCAGCACTACCGCACCGGAGGGGTGAGGGTGCGAGAGACGGATCCTCCTGGCCCCTCTGCAGCCACCGCGCGTCCCAACCACGGTCCATGGCGCTGGTTGGAGTGGAGTGGAGCTGACCAGAGCCTTGGGTCTGGCCCCTAGTGATAGGTTTGTAGCATAAACCTATTTGCTGGAACGTTTAGGACAATTTGCTACACAGCAAGAACAAGACACAAGTAGGCAACGTCTTTGTGTTACTCATGCATGAGGAGGCCTGTCTGGAGCCAAGTGTCGTTCCACCCACTTGACCTCCGTCAGACTCTCAGCCAGGTTCCCCATAGCACTCCTTTTATTGTGGTTACATGAATATGCATAGGTTCATTAACATATAACATCTTACATAGGTATACATGTGAACAAAGAATACCCTGTGTGTGTGTATGTGTGTGTGTTTGTGTGTATGTGTGTGTGGGGTCAGTGGGTGACCCCATAAATGACTTCCCTAAACCTGCTGGCCTGGAAGTCCAGCAGTTCATCTAAACAAAAGGCACTTAGACTAAAACAGATATAGATACGTTTATCCTACCATAAAACAATAAGACAAGGTACGACCTCTCCCATGCTCCCAAAATGTGGGTGTGAAAGCCAGAGCACTCTGGAATGCACACAAAGCCTACTGAAGATCACACATCCTATCACTACACAATCGATTATACACCTCTAAGCATATATGGTTAAATATTTCTTAATACAAATGACAATAATAAAATCTAAACCCATCACCTAGTTGAAACCAGCAGTTCTCGTCCATGGCAGAAACACCAGCGACACAAGTTGAGAGCCTGGGTTGACTGTTGGCGAGATCTTGGGACACAACAGCTGGGTGGTGCACTGTGTCGGCTAGCTCAGCGCTAGTAGCGGTGGTTTGAGCTTTGCCAAGGAGGGTCATCAGCTGTTCTTTATCCTCTCTGGATGAACTGCAACACTCTCGCGTCTCAGGAAAGCAGGAAATATCATAAAAGCCTCCTTAAACCTGCTCATAATCTGTTCCATCTGCTGCCATCGGGCAAAAGATACAGGAGCATCAGAACAAAGACTAATAGACTAAAAAGCAGCTTCTACCCTGCAGCTGTTGGGGCAATGAATTAAAAGTAATCACCTCCAATTCAACCTGACAAATACTGTGCAGTGTATGACATCCTGTCACATCCTGTGCCATTGTGTTTATGTGCAATAAGCTTCTATTTATTATACTGAATGACTTTGTTTTACCTCTTTTTTATATCATCCTTTTGTAATTATATTCAAACTTTCTCTCTTGACACCACAGGCACTGCTCTTAATTTTGTTGTACTTGTTACAAAGACAATAAAGACGTTCTGATTCTGATTCAATACCTACTGAACTAAACTAGGAGAACCATTTTGTTTATCTTAAATTTTAGCCCAAATGTAGCTTGTTTCAATTGTGCTCAAAAGCCCTCAAAACTTTTTCTTAATGGGTTTAAATTGCCCCCACATTCCTCTAAGTCCTCATATGTACTGTCTATTAAATTACCAAACCCCATGAATTGTGTCCTATAAATACGCTCACCTTGCCTTGTCTGCCAGTCTCTGAATTGTTGCGTTCAGCCAAATAAATGTTCATGTGTGTTGCACAGGGAGTGTTGCGGGTGCAGCACACTGTTTGGATTCGTCCCTCTGTTGATGGAGAGGTGATCCAAATGACTCACTGTGGTAAATAGCTGTTAATAATTAATGGATCCTGAGCAGTTACTGCACATGCAGCTGAACTCTTTCTCTAACATCTGTTTCAGTTCCACTGACACAAGGACAGAAAATCTTTATCTCATCATCACAATACCTGCGTCCATTTTAGACTTCAGCTTCAGCGTCCAACCAGCGCGTCAGTCTGGCCCATTAAAAGATGCAAAGGATCAGAAACTACAATAAAAGATTAAAATAACTCAAATAAAACCAAAAGTGAAACAAACCACCCGCCCCAGGATGACGGATCACTTTGTTCTGTTCTTCAGTGTCACTCTACACCGAGCTCACCGAGGCTGCAGAGCACAACAAGGACTGCCAGCTGTAGCTCACAATGTTGGTGTCCACAGGATGAGAGACGGCTGATTATTGCTGTCATTTATTGTTGAAAAGTATATGTAGCATGATGCATTATTGACACCTTTTTGTGTACACGCTCACATGAACGTGTGGTCCCTGACCCTGCTGTTGCCACTGATACAGTTTAATCCTGTGTGAAATACGACCATTGTTGTTAGGAACAAGTTATAAAGAGTCTGTTAATGACTATATGAATGTAAAACTTATATTTTAAATAACTGTTAACATTTAGAAACTTTAAAATGTTTCCTTTAGATAATCACTTACTAATATGATGAATATCAAGTGTTTTTCTTCCGAATATTGCAGTTCCATTAAATAAATTACTGTATGAATGCAATATTATTGTACAAAGTTACTTTGAAACTTACAGCATCAGTGAGTGTGTGCTGTTGAAATTACACTTCTGTAAAAAACTGTAAAAAGTAAAGAAAATGAATGAATTAAAAGTTAACTGTTTTAGCAGAGATCCAAATTTACAGCCAATTAGGTGTCAGTGTTGATTTCAAAGGGTGTATGTAGCATGTAAGGCCGTAATGCAAAAGTACATAAAATCAGGTGTATTACTGTATAAAACATGTGTACCTATTATATTTTGGAACAAATTAAATGAACTTGACTTTTTAGCATATGTATGAAATCTCAGCTTCGTCAGTTTCACCTCTATAATGAAGAACGGTGTTGTTGCAGTTACAGTAAACATATGTTTGGATCATGACAGGAAAAATGATCTCCACAGTTTCAACCAGTGAATTCATGTCAGTTAAACACACTGTAGGAAAATTATGACATATAGAACAAATATGAAAAGATTTCAAGAGTCGAGAGTAGTTTTTAATCATCATGATGTTAGGATATAATTTATGAAATTACATTAAGTACCAAAGTCACAACAACAAAGACGTGTTGGAATCTCAGAGTAGTTAGAAACCTTTAAAAAAAGAATTTTAAGAAAAATTTTTAGAAATTGTTTCTGAATCTCTGCAAAATCTGTAAAGCGTATACAGGTCTAATTGTGGGATTTTTTTGGACAGATTTTCAGTGAATTGTTTTAGTTTCACTATTTCATGGAGGTGGGAGTTCAGACTGGCTCGTGATGTCGTCAGAAAGCACAAAAATGAAAAGAAAGAAAAAAAAACTGTGTGTGACGAGAGAGTGTCGGTTCTTGATGGTTTGCTGTGCTGCATGTAAACTCCAAAGCTGAACTGAGGAAAATAAAGTTGCCAAAAGGAGAATGGAGTCATGTCTCTCTGAAGGTCCAACACATGCAAAAGCCTCGTGACACAATCAACAGCTAAGTTGAGTTTCAGCTGCTGACAGCTTCTGTCTTTAGGTGACATCATGGGCAGTGTGACGCAGTCAAAGTACATTAATCGTACATATCAGTAAGAAACACACTCATCTCTACTGACATCACAGTGAGTGACACCAAATCTAATTACCAACACAATCTCAGATAACTGCAAACTGATGTGAGGTGTAAGTTTAAAGAATAACTGAGACTCTTCAAAGGTTGAAAGTCTGGTGAAATATTATTAGTCCAGTGAAGCTGCATTATTATCTTCAGTGCAGCTGAATAAACATGCTGATTTTCTGTTTATGACACAGAATCTGTCACCATGTTTGATTCTTATGGGCAGAGGTGGGAAGTAACAAAGTACAAAATCTGTACTTAAGTACAGTTTTAGGTGTCTGTACTTTACTTGGGTATTTTTTATGAAAACGTTTTACTTTTACTTCCTGCAGATGAGATGTGTAACAGTCATTAGAATAAGAATTTAGATTTAATTAATATTTGTATTCTCATGTACTAATATTGTTTATTATTATAGCACAATGTTCAGTTCCCTTTGAGTAAAAATAGATGATAGAATTGAATTTTTACTTTTTAACTTCATTGTTAGTTAAATAGTTGACTTTTTTTTTCCCTGTAAAAAAGTAATAACTCTCCAAGTGATCATGAGTGAACTCAGATGCAGACACGATGCAAAGCACTTTCTTGAAAATGCAGGAAAGTGCAAACTTTGTAGCTGCGTCCAGAGAGAGAGGTGACTGAGAACTTTGGAGTGAGCAGAGCGTTAAACCCTCTACAAAATGCCTCGTTTAGAAGAGTCAGTGAAAAAAAACGACTACCCGTCTTATCCTGTCTTGTGATACAAAATGCATCCTCTTAAATACAAACGGATGTAAATATTGTTTTCCTTCCATCTGTGCATTGTCACCCATTTCATTTTGTACAATCCAGCTAACTCTTCCAAGTTTGTGTGTTTATTTTTTTTCCTTCTGACCAGATGCAGCTTTATACACCATCCTGTCAGCATCCTCATACTTATCACCACCTGTGTTTATGTGCTGAAAGAAAAATTACTTCCTTATAACTAAAACCAATTCTGAAATACAATTTCGTTAAATCAACTAAACAAGAAATTTTGTAGAAGATAAGTTACAAGTTACCAAAGTTAACTAGGTCACAGTTTTTAGTACATACTGTACATCAAACATAACACACCCTGGCACTCATAAAATAAGCATTTTATGACTCATTGGTGCCTCCCTTCACAGATGTGTCTGTATCAGGATGGGTCTAAACAACATGGTGTAAATGCAGTTGCTGGTGAGCCTCATTTCCTGTAGGAGGTGAAGAAGAGCAGAGATCTGTTTCCCTTCAGAGCACAGAGGTTGTTTCTGTTCAGAGAAAATCAATCTGTCTGACAGTCACTGAGAGACGGTGAAACGGCACAGCACATGAATCAAATGGATCAAACAAAATTCTGCTGTTCAGTCTGTTTGGATCTACTGAAGGATCCGGTGGCTATTCCCTGTGGACACAGCTACTGCATGAACTGTATTAAAAGCTTCTGGGATGAAGAGGAAAACAGGAAAATCTACAGCTGCCCTCAGTGCAGACAGACTTTCACACCGAGGCCTGTCCTGGTGAAAAACACCATGTTAGCAGATTTAGTGGAGGAGCTGAAGAAGACTGGACTCCAAGCTGCTCCTGCTGATCACTGCTATGCTGGACCTGAAGATGTGGCCTGTGATGTCTGCACTGGAAGAAAAATGAAAGCCTTCAAGTCCTGTTTAGTCTGTCTGGCATCTTACTGTGAGAAACACCTTCAGCCTCATTATGATGTGGCTCCATTAAAGAGACACAAGCTGGTGGAGCCCTCCAAGAAGCTCCAGGAGAACATCTGCTCTCGTCATGATGAGGTGATGAAGATGTTCTGCCGTACTGATCAGCAGAGTATCTGTTATCTCTGCTCTGTGGATGAACATAAAGGCCACGACACAGTCTCAGCTGCAGCAGAAAGGACTGAGAGGCAGAGAGAGCTGGAGGTGAGTCGACAAAACATCCAGCAGAGAATCCAGGACAGAGAGAAAGATGTGAAGCTGCTTCAACAGGAGGTGGAGGCCATCAATCAGTCTGCTGATCAAACAGTGGAGCACAGTGAGAAGATCTTCACTGAGCTGATCCATCTCATCCAGAAAAGAAGCTCTGATGTGAAGCAGCAGATCAGATCCCAGCAGGAAACTGAAGTGAGTCGAGTCAAAGAGCTTCAGGAGAAGCTGGAGCAGGAGATCACTGAGCTGAAGAGGAAAGATGTTGAGCTGAAGCAGCTCTCACACACTGAGGATCACATCCAGTTTCTACACAACTACCCCTCACTGTCAGCACTCAGTGAGTCTACAGACTCATCCAGCATCAATATCCGTCCTCTGAGCTACTTTGAGGATGTGACAGCAGCTGTGTCAGAGGTCAGAGATAAACTACAGGACATTCTGAGAGAGGAATGGACAAACATCTCACTGACAGTCACTGAAGTGGATGTTTTACTGTCAGATCCACCAGAGCCAAAGACCAGAGCTGGATTCTTAAAATATTCACGTGAAATCACACTGGATCCAAAAAAAGCACACAAACAGCTGTTATTATCAGAGGGGAACAGAAAAGCAAGAGCAGTGGAACAAGAACAGTCTTATTCTGATCATCCAGACAGATTCACTGAATATAAACAGGTCCTGAGTAGAGAGAGTCTGACTGGACGTTGTTACTGGGAGGTGGAGTGGAGAGGGAGAGGAGTTTGTGCAGCAGTCACATACAAGAATATCAGCAGAGCAGGAAGTGGGAATGAGTGTGTATTTGGACTTAATGACAAATCTTGGGCATTAGATTGTAACAACAACAGTTATACATTTTGGTACAACAACATCCAAACTCCTGTCTCAGATCCTCGTTCCTCCAGAGTAGGAGTGTACCTGGATCACAGAGCAGGTATTTTGTCCTTCTACAGCGTCTCTGAAACCATGACTCTCCTCCACAGAGTCCAGACCACATTCACTCAGCCGCTCTATGCTGGACTGAGGGATTGGTTAAATTATGGAGACACTCTTGAGTTGATTAAAGTGAAATAGACTGAAGTCTTTCATATTGTGGGTTTAAATCTGTATTTTAGTTTCATTTTATTTTCTCTCCATCATTTCTGCACAGAGATCAGCTGTCAGTCAAACATTATGGGTGGTACCTCCACATCTTCTAGTTGTTCTCTTGATGTTTCTGAGTTTTTAAAGGAGATCTTTCCTGTGACTGTTTATGGAGGCTATCACTGCTCATCATCATTTTGATTTACTAAAATATTTCTCCACATGAAAATGTAAACTTCTCTATCCTCTAAATGTTTCTGGAATATTTGGATTGAAAGATGTCGACATTTCTCTTTATGAGTATGGCAGACCATGTGTGTGTGTTTGTTTTTGTTTTTGTCAAAATCATCAAACAAATGAGGAAAAACTTTGATTGTAATGAATGAATTCATATATTGTGTTGATGTTTTATTGTGTGAATAAACTGGAAGGTTTAACTATAAATCAAACTTTGAACAAAGTCTTTTCTTCTGTCTTCATTCCAGGATCTCACTCAAATCTGATGCAGAAAATACGAAACTAATCTGAGAGAATAACTGAAGCAGTTTTCCTCCTGAAGCATCACAAAGTTCAGAGTTCATGTTTAGAGCAGAAGATTCAGCAGTCGCTCTGTGACCTTTCAACTTTCTTCACTAAAACAGCTTCATTACAGAGAAACAAGTCACATTTTCTTCATGTTCTTAAGTCCTTTCAGATGTTTGTAATGGTCCTTGAATGCAGCATCAGTGTCGCAGGTTTAAAAGGTCACTTTCTGTTGTGTTCAAAGATTTCCTTCAGATATGGTCTTTAATCAGTAAAGCCAGTGATACAGCAGTGTCATTAGCTGTGTTATTGGCACCAGGCTGTGTTTATGTATGTATTTAATTCTGTCTGAGGATGTCTTCAGCATGAAATGATCATTTGCTCAGCTGCTGTGTCTCATCTCTTATCAGACATTGGTTGGAACAGAGTTTTGTTGCTGACCATCTGACAAGAGGCTGAAGAAAAGCTTCAGGCTTCATTTGGACACTACGTTGGACAGAAGTCTCCACAAAAATGACTCAGAAACACAAATATTATTACTGAAAGTCCAAATTTCAAAAAGGGGTCATACATGATCCTGAGAAATGTCCTTGAACATTTGAACATGAGTCAGAGGGTTGTCAGGTTTCTACACTGCATCGTGGCATCAAGCCTGAGATGTCTGTGTGAACAAGTATGGAGGACACAAATGCACAGACGGAGTCGAGCTGTTTACTGCTGATGAGGAAGGAAAATAGTCTGATGGATATTAAAGCAGCATTTATTAGAGTAAGAACAGATACTTGTGTCCTTCATTTGATCCCCGTCAATTTACAGAAGACTTAAGGTCCCTTTGACTTCTAACATACAGCTGCATGTTTATAATTATTTATTTATTTATTTCTAGCAAAGCGAGACTTTACTGATTAAAGACATATAATCAGACATATTACTGTTACTTTCTGAAAAAGACTCACATAAAGCAGATTTATCACAAGCAAACATCAAGACACATCCTTCATGGCTTAAAGTTGCAGTGGGACTCTTTCGCCATCTGGTGGTTGTAACAGTTATGACAACTGTTCCTGCATATATGTCCCTCCTCAGTGTGAAGAAGACTGGACTCCAAGCTGCTCCTGCTGATCACTGCGTGTTCCTGCTGTGTCTAAAATCTATTTCCATTATGAATCAGGAAACTGTTTGCACCAATCATAAAGGCAATAAAATACGTCACACACTAAGAAATAACAAAAAGGAATTGTGGATTTCAAGGAGATTTTTCCCTCGTTTTTTGAAATCGTAAGAATACAAACTAATGCAAGACTGTCATGTTTTCATAAGTTTGTAGAGACACTGTTCTGTTGTATTCTAGGACATCAGTCACTTTTTAAATGCATGCTACTCCTCCTCCTCCTCCTCATCATCATCATCATCAGCACCCATGACCTCCTTTTAGTCTTTGTTTTGTTATTTTTCAGTTCAGGAGACGTTCTTATGGGATTTCCACAGTGTACAAGTACTGTTTAGACCCTTTACCTAAAAGAAAAGAGTAAAAGTACAAAGTAGATTTACTCACTGCAGGAAAATAATGCCTCAATCTGATATATTGTCTTATATGACAAAGTGAAACTGATGCATCAAAGTGTAAGCAGCATTTTCCTGTCACAGCTGGTCTAGATGGAACTGATCTGATCTCCTTTATGTACAGGTAGATATCCAGTGGGTTTGCTAAGGGTCACAGATGAGGGGCTGTGTGAGACGTTTAATGGGAAAGGAAATAAAACCATTGTTCCAGACCTGCAGCTAAGATACTCGAGTATCTTCAAATATGAAGCTGAGTATTACTTCCATACTTTCCTCCACTGCTGTTGACCTTGTTACCTGCTGCTCCCTGTTAATGATCAGCCTCAGTTCTGATAGTAAACTGTTGGCTCTCGTTCTGTCAGGTTGTTGCTCAGTGACGTCTTGTTTTCATTTTCCTTCTTCTTCAAATGTGTCTTCCTTTAACTCTTTGCTTTTGTTTCTGCTTCAAACACCAAATGATACACGTGCTGCACCTCTGATGGTTTGTCAGAGAGCAGAACAATTTACATTACAGAGAATATTTTACAGTTGAACAGAAACTTTAAATGCATCATGTGTTTCCCATTACTGGCTGACTTGTCCGTGTCTTTTGAAAGGTGATAGTTGTGTATCTTTAATCAGTTAATGCAATATGCTTGACTGAAAGAGCCATCCAGCGGGTCAGATGGAGAATTTTTCATGCCGAATCTGACCCACGAGCCTTATGTTTGACACCCCTGATTTATACCTTTTCTCTGAAAGAACAGATTCAATTACAGGGTGGATTCTCTCACCACAGGAAAAATCATGAATGTGATAAATTGTGTCATATCTGACCTCTAAGCATCATTTTAACTGTCACAACTGGTGAAGATGGAGCTGAACTGACCAGCAGCATGTATAGTTAGATTTTTACTGCTTAGCAAATGTTCACAGATGAATATCAGCGGCTGTGAGATTTTTAATGGGAGTGAAAAAAATGTTACAGTTTCTGGAAACTTGACTTTGTTTGAGTTTCTAAAAATTCATTTACATCTGAAGTGGTGCTGAGCAACAGCTGCTTTTTGTGAGACGGAAAAACAAGTTGTTGTTGTTTTTTTATTTAAAACTTAACCTGAAGGTTGTGCCACAATTTCAGCTGCAAGAAGTGCAAAACAGCACATAAGTAGAAAAAATTATTATTGATTAAAGCCCCTGAAAGTATAAAGGACAGTTTTACATGTACTTGGATACTTTCAGCTACTCTGCGTGACTTTTGTTACCTGCTGCTCCTGTTAATGATCAAACTCTGACTGACAGTAAACTGTTGACTCTCGTTCTGTCACGTTGTTGATCAGTGACGTCTTGTTTTCAGATGTCTGTCTTTAACTTTTTGGTTTTGTTTACTGAGTAATATACCAGGTGTTGAAGCTCTGATGGTTTTTCAGAGAGGAACAACTTTTATTGCAGAGAACATTTTAAAACTCAACATAAACTTAAAATGAATTATATGTAACACATTGTTGGCTACTTTAACTGTGATTTTAGGATCTATCTTCCTGTATTATCTGTACTTGAAGGACTGTGTATAAAGTACTTTGACTCTGTAATCAACCGTGGATGTGAAAGCCTTCAATTTCAGTCCGAAAGTCAGAAATTGTTTAATTCCAATGAAATATACATTTTATAAGTTGAGTCTTTCTTGAGCTATGCAACACAGTGCATGTACATATGTGTACAATTTGTGAAGTCATCAGTCGTCTGTCACTGTGTTTAGAATGACTGTTTTCTTTTCTAAATCATAGAGATGTTTCCTGATGCTGTGTGATGGCTGTGACTGACTGTGAGGATGGAAATAAACAGAAACACTGAGACAGTTTCTTGGTTAGTATATAAACAAACATATGGCAGATGAGACTGCTACATACATTTTTAATATGTGTTGTAATTTTTCAGTTGCGTTGTCCATTGTGATGACCATCTCACGCAGGTCCAGAGAGCAGATGTTGCTGCATTGCAGCAGCTTTTTGCAGATGTGTTCTCCCCCTGCCCGACCGTACAGCTCCCACAGAGCACCATTTTATAACCCGCCCTGGTGTGACGCTGCGTTCACGGCCCTACTGGTTACCTGAACTTAAAAGAGAAATTATTTAGAGAGAATTGGCTGAAATACTGATGCTGGGAGTAATAAAAGAGCCGCACAGTGAGTGGTATAGCCCCATAGTTCTTGTAAGTGAAGACAGATGGGTCTGTTTGTTTCTGTCAACTACCACAAGGTGAATGAGTGTGTCTCAGTTTGATGCTTACCCAAAGCCCCGACTCAAGAAACTCCTGGAACGGTTAGGCACTGCTCGCTTTCTCAAGACACTGGATTTAACCGAGGGCTACTGACAGATGCCTTTGTCTCCAGAGTCTAAGGAAAAAAGATATTTCTCCACTCTGAATGGTTTGTACCAATGTATCACACTCTTGCTTGGCTTGCTGGGAGCCTAAGCCACTTTCCAATGACTCATGGTGTCATGATCCTGGGTCCGTTTGACCCAGCGTTTTGTGTTTTTCTATTTAGTGTGATTTTTGTTCTGTTCTTCTTCTGTTTAGTGTTTCTCTGTTCGGCCCGTGTGTGTCCTTGTATGTGTAGTTCCTGTTTTATTGTGACGGTCTGTGTCTTATGTCAGTGTGTCCTGTTTACGTTCCCCCACCTCGTCAGCTGTTATGTCTCCCAGGTGTGTTCCCTCCTGTTTCCCATCCCCCTGATTACTGGTGTGTATTTATTGTGTGTGTTCACTCGTCCTCGTTGCTGGTTCGTCTGTGTTGTTTCCCCTCGATGTCCCTGCGTCTCTCCATGTGTGTTTCCTCGGACCTCCCTGCATCTTCGTTTCTGGTTTGCTTTGTTAGTTTTTCCCAGTTTAGGTTTACCTGTTAGTGTCACTCGTCATTTCTGTTTATTTGCCTTACTGTTAATAAATTCCCACTTGCACTTGAGCTGCCGCTGCCTGGTCCTAATTAACTCCCACACGGCTTGCACCCGCAAACCATGACACATGGACTGGGTGCTGAGTCCACGCATCTTTTATCGAAGATGGGTTTTTATTTTGCATGGTTTTATTGGCATCCTGACAGTTGTTTGGTGTCATTGACACTCACAAACAATTACGTACTCAAGGGAGTTTCTTTTGAACCTTCTGTGGAACTGCCCATCTCTGGATTCTTTTTACCCTTCAGTGTTTTCCAGCCCTGGATCATCCTCTAATCACAGGAACACTTTTGAGGACTGAGGAAGCAAATATGATACAATCGTATTCCTTTGCCATCAATAATCCCGGCTAATGTGCAGTGTTTGAGGAGTAAATTGGATGAACTGAATTTGAATGTCGCACATTTACGTGACTACAGGGACACATGTCTGATGGCATTCAGAGAGACTTGGCTCAGGGATTCTGATCCTAATTTAGCAATTTGAATCAGCTGAGTTGGATCAAGAACACATCTAAAACCTGCAGGACACCAGCACTCGAGGCCTGGAGTAGCCTACCCCTGCACTAAACCATAAACGTTGTTGCCATTGCACTTTTTTGATGATAGAATTTGGACTGTTTCTTTGGGCGTGTGTGTGTGTGTGTGTGTGTGTGTGTGTGTGTGTGTGTTGTGTTGGCTTGTTTTGTGTTGTTTTGGTCTCTCTGTATGGACAGACTGCAAATCAGTTTCCCACTGGAGACAAAGTTCCCATTGACTAATGCCTTAAAAGATGGAGTGCATCTTGGTGCAGTGTTTCTGCAAGCTGAAGGTGAGCACTGGAAACTTATAGCCTACGCATCCAGATTCATGACAGAGAGTGAGTGTCATTTACACTCAAACTGAGAAGGAATGATTGGTATTTGGGTGCAGTTTGTCACGCTCTACTACTGTTGTGTTATTTTTTTTCTGCACTTCTGTGCTCACTCAGTTTTAATGATGTATTAGCTGCCCTGGTGTATGATCGCCTGGCTTTGCTATCCATCCGATCCTCTATGATGCCTCACGATGTCTCGTCGTCCTCTGGCATTTTCCACCCTCCTCCATTAGCTGGATCCTCTTGACCACGGAGAAGGAGAGGGAGAAGAGGACGTATTCAGGTAAAGCTCAGGCTTTACTGGCGGCGGGGTTTGGCTGGTAAGCGACGTCGAGCGTGCGTTGTCTCCTGTGTCCAGAAAAGCTCCATGGAGGGAGGGGAACTTGTTTTCCACGGCCTTGTTTGGATACGCTGGGTCCGGCTCTTTGAGACCATGCCACCTTAGGAGGGTTTATCCAGACTCTTCTTCGGGCTGGCTTTTTCTTCTCTCGGTGAGTTGATTCTAGGAGCGTGACGGCTCAAACCCTGTGTATTTACGTCCCTTAACTCGAGCCTAATGAGGCTTCTAGCTCACTGAATATGGCGATATTTAACACTCGATCTCTGTCTAATAAATCATTCTTGTTGAATGGTTTTATATTATCTAAAAAAAATTGATTTTTTTATTCCTGACTGAGACCTGGCAGCAGGATGTAGACTACTCGTCACTTGTTGAACTCTGCCCGGATGGCTATACTTTTATTACCCGGCCTCGGTTATCTGGTCGGGGTGGTGGGCTCGCCGTGGCTTTCCAGGACCCTTTCTCCTGCTGCTCCGTGAAAATTGGACATTTTCTTTCGTTTGAGCTGCAGCTGCTTAAAATTGGTAACAAGGATCCTTTCTACTGTGCTGTGGTGTATCCTCCACCTAATAGGTTCTAATAGATCTAATAGGTTATTTTTATCAGAGCTCAGTGACTTCTTATCCGCTACTATGAAGCTGTCTAGGGTGCTCATAGTTGGGGACTTTAACATACACATTGATGATGACTCCGAGCCATTCGCCAGAGACTTTATGAACATTATGGATTCTTTTCATTTGACTCAGCATGTGTCCGGTCCTACACACAGCAAAGGTCACACACTGGACCTTGTTTTTACTTGGGGTTTAAATATTGATTTTATTTGCTCTGAGAACATTTTTATTTCTGATCACTATGTTATTGTTTTTAACTTGTCTTTTAATGAGCCTTTGTCCCCCGTCAGACGGATGGTTAGCTCTCTCATCTTAAACTCCTCCACAGCGGAGAAATTTGTGGATGCTTTTAACTTACAGCTATCTCCTCGAAATGGTTTTGATTTCTCAGCCAGTCTTTTTAATAATTATTGCCTTTCTATTTTAGATGAAGCAGGACTAAGCAGGAGAGGAACTACCAGACCCCCGTCATCAACGAGTGCCCAGTGGAGAGAGTGGACAGCTTCAAATACCTCGGAGTTCACATCACGCAGGACCTGTCATGGTCCTGTCACATCAACACCGTAGTGAAAAAGGCCCGACAGCGTCTCTACCACCTCAGACGCTTGAGAGACTTCCGACTGCCCTCCAAGGTGCTCAGGAACTTTTACACGTGCACCATAGAGAGCATCCTGACGGGAAACATCTTAACCTGGTTCGGGAACAGCACCATGCAGGACAGACGAGCTCTACAGAGGGTTGTGCGATCAGCTGAGCGCACCATCCACTCCGACCTCCCTGACCTGCACTCAATCTACAGCAGGCGGTGCTGGACCAAGGCCAGGAAGATCGTGAAGGACCTCAGCCATCCCAACAACGGACTGTTCTCTCTGTTGAGGTCAGGAAAGCGATTCCGCTCCCTGAAGACCAACACGGAGAGACTGAGGAGGAGCTTCTTCCCGCAGGCGATACGGTCTCTCAATCACACCACCACATAGAATGGACCCACACATATGGTTCTTACACACACACTGGACATTCTGGACTTTGTTTACACTTAATCACTTTAAGCATATTTGCACTGCACAAGACACCTACAATGTGGTTTGCACAACACTGGACATTATATTTCTCCATTTCCATTTAATACTTGTAAAATGCTGCTGTTATTGTGTATATGTGTGTGTGTATATATAGATAGATAGATAGATTAGATATATAGATAGATAGATTAGATAGATAGATATATAGATATATAGATATATAGATAGAGAGATAGAGATATATATATATATATATATATATATATATATATATATATATATTATATATATATATATATATATATATATATATTATATATATATATATATATATATATATATATATATATATATATATATATATATTCATACATTCTTATATATTTCTATACTGTGTATTTTGTTGTACAGCTACTTTATTTTCAACTTTAATTCATATATATTTATCTTATTCTTTCCCAGTTAAATTTACCCTTCATTCTAATTTGTGTTGTACAGTTACTTTATTTTCAACTTTAATTCATATATATTTATCTTATTCTTTCCCAGTTAAATTTACCCTTCATTCTAATTTGTGTTGTACAGTTATTTTATTTTCAACAAATTCATATATATTTTATTTTATTCCTTCCTAGTTAAATTTACCCTTTTTAATTTTCATATTTATTTCCTATCTTATTCATAGCCTTTTCTTTTTTTTCTTTAGGTCACGAGCAGTTGTGTAAGCATTTCACTGCATATCGTACTGTGTACGTGACAAATAAAATGTGAATTTGAATTTGAAATTTGTCCGGTTAAGATGAGGAATGTTTCTGCCTCCAAATCTCCTTGCCTTAATGACAGTATTCATTGTCTAAAACGTGATTGTCGTAAAGCGGAGCGCAGGTGGAGGAAAACTCATCTAAATGTTCAACTCCTCTATCTAAAGGACCTTTTAGCTTCTTTTGATAATGCTATCAGAGATGCGAGAGCTGCCCATTTCTCACACTTGGTTACAAAGAGCAGAGGCAATCCTAAGGTGCTATTCAACACCATTAGTGACATTGTTTAGTGAAATTTTCTTTCTTTTCCGCTTGCAAAAATTCATAATGTGAGAATGAATTTAGTATTCAGTTGTACGTTTCTTTTAAGCCCCAGTATTTATCTAAGCTTCAGCGTCTGAATAATTGCTTAGATTCGATCAAACGTTGGATGGCTGCAAATTTCCTCCAACTCAATGAGAGGAAAACCGAAGTCCTTGTATGCCCCCCTGATAGATTTTTATCGCAGATACTGAAAGCCCTTGGTCCTCTCTCACTCTATGTTAAATCCTCTATCAGGAATTTAGGTGTCACTTTTGACTCGACTCTCACATTGGATGGGCACGTGAAATCTCTGGTTCGGTCTTGTTTTTATCATTTAAGAAATGTGGCTAAGCCCGATTTTATCTTGCTCTGAACTGGAGATTGCTATACATGCATGCAAAACGCTGCAGCTAGGCTTTTAACAAAATCCTCCAAGTACTCACATGTGACACCGTTGTTATCTCAGCTTCCTGTTGAATTTAGAGTCCATTTTAAGATCCTGGTCTTGACTTACAGAGCTGTGCATGGACTGGCACCAGCCTATATCTCTGATCTGCTACAGCCCGATGTCCCCAGCAGCTCCCTGAGGTCATCTGATCAGGGCTTACTTGCTATAAAACAGACTAAGATGAGAACTAAGGGTGACAGAGCTTTTGCCACTGTGGCCCCGAGACTGTGGAACTCTCTCCCCCAAACATTAAGAACTGTGGACTCAGGAGCTGTTTTTAAAAAACAACTCAAAACTCACCTTTTTAAAACTGCTTTTGGTTAATTTTTTGCCTGTTTTATTTTGTCTTTTTAAAATCTTTTTATGACTTGTAATCTTATGTGCAGCACTTTGTGATTCTGAAATGAAAGGTGCTATATAAATATTTTTTAATTTTTTTTATTTGGCTTAGAGAGGTTCCACAGCTTTGTATGTGGCTTACCCTCTTTCACTGCAGAAACAGATCATTGCCCACTAGTATCTATCATCAAGAAGAACTTGAATGAAATGACGCCAAGAATTTAGCGTCTGATAATGAGAATGCAGAGATATGACTTTCAGCTAGTTTACATGCCAGGAAAGCACCTGATAATTGCAGATGCACTCTTAGGAGCACCCACAGGGGGCATGGTGAGTACAACAGAAGAAGACATTCAGACTCACATAAACATGGTCTCTGCCAAACTTCCTGTGCCAGACATGAAATCTAAGCAAATAACTGATGAGACTGCACAAGACACAGAACTGCAACATGTTATGGAAAGCATGTCAAATGGATGTTTGTTGGCTCGTGTCCACTCTTCTACCATATTAGAGGAGAACTGAGTGTAGTCAATGGACTGCTATTGAAGCAGGACAAAATCGTCATTCCACAGACAATGAGGCAAGAGATGCTTACCAGAATACATGAAGGTCATCTCGGAATTGAGAAATGCAAAAGAGGGACAAGAGAGAAAGTCTTTTGGCCTGGAACGAACAGAGAGATAAAGAATATGATAAGAAGGTGTGAGACATGTCAGAAGTAACACAATAAACAGACCAAAGGATCTATGGATGTTGATGAAACACCAACAGCACCAGGATGGATTTGTTTCATGTTAAAAACAACTAAATTTACAATATTTACAATGAACTTTTGACCTACTCAAAATTTTAAAAATATAAATAAATAAGACTATAAATAACCTTTCTGAGAATGTCCAAACACCAAGTGCAGCTATCAAACTTTAAGTAGGTTGCAGTTTTTACTGAAAGTTGTAAATCAAACATAACAAACCCTGTTGTTGCCTCCCTTCACAGATGTGTCTGTATCAGGATGGGTCTAAACAATATGGTGTAAATGCAGTTGCTGGTGAGCCTCATTTCCTGTAGGAGGTGAGACGCAGAGAAATGGACCTTCCCTGTCGAGCGCTGGGAGAAAAACTCCTGCTCATCCCCTCACTTGGCGCTTCCCCGTTAACCCACTAGATGGCAGGTTTGCCATTAGAAGATCAGGAATAGACCCATTCATTGAAACGTTGATCCCATTACTTACAGAACAAATGACTATGACCTGTCATATAACAAACTTATAAAAACATGCCTCAGAAATACCCGTGAGACAGAATACGTACTATCAGACACTTGCATGGAGAAACCTTATGAATACCAGCGCTCACACTCACGTGTGCACGCAGGTACTTACAGACTCACACTATCTCGGGTGGCTGCTGCCTCAACATATCAAGCATTATGGATTCTGTGTACCGCTTAAAAAGATTCAGCATTAATTATTTACTGTTACCCAGTGTTGGGCAAGTTTGAAAAAGTAATTAATTAAAGTTACTAGTTACTTCTTCAAAAAAGTAACTGAGTTAGTAACTGAATTACAATATTCTAAAAATAATTAATTACTTGAAAAGTAACTATTGTGTTACTTAAAAAAAAAAAACGTTTAACCCTCTGGGGTCCAGGGTGTAATTGGCCATTTTTGCTACTTTTGACTTTCCCTCCACATTTTACCTTTAAAAACTATTTGCTTTGCCTTGTTTGGTTTCATTCTTTTCAGCACAACCTCACATGTCTGAATTTACAGTTATGTTTTCATTTTGACAAACCGTATTAGTACAATTGATCTAAAATCAGACAGAAAACATAAAATCTGAGTAGAAGAGGTTATATTTTTTACTGTAACAACATGTTTATTGAATCATATTTCATAACTTTCATGACATTAAATGCGATTGTCCCTTCACAGATGTGTCGTTTTTTGTTTGCTCATAATCAGAGAGGTCTCGCTGCGCTGTCCTTAGACAGTAAACGTGACAAAACTATTCAGTAAAAAACACACGTATATATTGTTTATCATGACTCTGGTTTTACGTGGCCTATCAACACAATTTAAAAACTGGTATATGTCACCTTGTACCGTTGTCTTAAAGTGGTCATGTGATTGGCTTACCATGACTACTTTATTCTTCCTCAGTCAAACAGCAGCACTCATGTGATTGTTTTGCCCGCTTAGCTCCAGGTGTTGTGCCAAAAAGTGATCATATGCAAGAAAGTGATTGCCGTCAGCAGGACAGCGTGCAGCTGCTTAAAGCTGTAGCGCCCAGATTACTTAAAGCTACTTCCTGCAAGTGATGTAAGCTGCGGTAACCTGAACACAGCTTCAACCGTCTGTTTGTTGAAAAATACTAACGCGACTGCGCCACGTTTTCTTGTTAGTAACGGTAACGGCGTTGCAACGATAGGAATAGTAATTAGTTAGATTACTCATTACTGAAAAAAGTAACGCCGTAACTTGTAACGCCGTCATTCCCATCACTGCTGTTACCTATGCATGTGTTGGATGTTGCTCTAATTTCGCTACCGTGTTGTTTTTCTTTTTGTTTGTTGTTTTGTTTTTCTTTCCTTCAGCAGGTGATGAAGCAGATTTTCATTGTCTTTTCTCTCCATCTCTTTTCTCCTTTTCCTTTCCCTCTCCTTCTGTTAACTTTCTTCCTAACTTTTCTTCTTGTTTTCTTTCCCGTCCCCGAGTCCAGTCTGGCCTGATTACAATAATTTAGAACAAAAATAACTAATAAAGATCAAACAAACTATGACAATCAAGTGGACCAGTATAGCAAAAGGCCCACTTGGGAAAGTAAATCTGTTGGGTATTTTTCTTGTCCTTCAGACAATAATTCTGATTGCTACAGTGCCAGACAGGACAACAACAAAAAAGTATTGATCATTTTGCGTTAACGTGAACCCAGATGCAGACACAATGCGAAGCACTCTCTTGAATTTCACAAACTTTATTTGCAAACAGGAAATACTTGGTCTGTGGCAAACAGGTAATCAACAATGAGACAGATTTGGGGAACGAGGGAGTTGCAGGGCGAAGGCGCTGTGACACTGTGACCCTCTACAAAATGCCATGTTTAGATAAGTTAGTGAAACAAACTGATCAGCCATCTTATCCTGTCTTGTGATACAAAATACATCCTCTTAAATCCACAAGGATGTAACCATTGTTATCCGTGAATCTGTGCATTGTCAGACATTTCATTTTTTAAAATCCAGAAAACTCTTCCAAGATTGTTTGTTTTTTTCCCTTTCGACCAGATGCAACTGGTTTCCTGTGCCAACAACGTGTGGTGCTGTGGTAAAGAATAGAGAAGGCACACAGATTGAGCTGCTGTTATCTTCACAGGAAGGTTTGTTCTTCACAATAGTGTCTTTGAACAGCTTCAGGAATCATTACATTCAATGCAAAGGAATGACCTTCTGCTTCAGTCCCATTTACAATACATGGCCACAGTTTCCTTTGCTAGAGTCTATATAAATCTCTCTGCACAACTCTGACAAAACATGCTGCTTGAGTCCATTGAAAATATTACAACTACAATATCTAACATTAAACTTTATCATATATAAAAATATAGCATTCTTTATAAAGACAGACACACAAAACACACTTGTGCTCCCTGTACTTCCTTTTTAAATACATTTATAAAGCATATTAAATGAATCTGTTTTTAATCATTTTAATACTTGTTACAGCACTAAATTATTTATGTGACGTGTTTCTAATGTACTGACAATGTAACTTCTTTTTTAATGGTTTCACTTCTTACAAAAATAATGGTTTTGATATAAAACAAACACAGTCTCTCATGTGGTTTAGGTTAACTGCCACACACACAGACACACACACACACACACACAAAACCTATTCCACATTAGCCACTAAGCTAGCATTAGCATCATCTCACCTGCAGTTTTAACTCACAATTTACACACAATTCTCATAACAACCCACTTCAACCCCACCTTTACCAAGTTGTGCGAATTACCAAATAAACAACATTTTTCTATTTGTAAGGGGTGCAGTGAACATTTATTTTAATGCATATTTACTAACCTGTTGTAAAGAATAGAAAAGGCACTAACGTTAAGCTAGAGTTAGCTTCACAACAGGAACGTTTATTCTTCCTCTGTGCCCCAAAACACTGCTCGATACCACCAGTGCGCTGTGTGCCCTCTAGTGTTCGCATGTGTAATAGCATTACCTCAAACTGCCATAATTCAACAAGAATGTTTAAATGACAGGTTAACAAATACAAACATAATGAAAAATCTCTTGAAGGTGACTGTTTTTCTCAATATTTTCAATATTGTATTTTGAAAGAAGCTATTTTAAACTCTTTACATGTTCATCTGGAGAAAGAAAAAGTACGCTTTCATTAACTCATCTATATAAAGCATTTTGTTGAGGGTACAGAAGCCGTGGTAGTTTATCTTGAAACAACAACTGTAATCTCCATATATTTCAACTATTTCCTGGAAAAAAAATGTGAACTTTAACCTCAAAATAAGTAGTTTTATCTTAAGGACGTTCTAATACTTTGTAATAAACAGACCACACCCTCGCTCTTGTCACTGCCAGGATATTTCTTTAGCGCCTCCCTTCACAGATGTGTCTGTATCATAATGGGTCTAAACAACATGGTGTAAATGCAGTTGCTGGTGAGACTCATTTCCTGTAGGAGGTGAACAAGAGCAGAGATCTGTTTCCCTTCAGAGCACAGAGGTTGTTTCTGTTCAGAGAAAGTCAAACTGTCTGACAGTCACTGAGAGACGGTGAAACGGCACAGCACATGAATCAAATGGATCAAACAAAATTCTGCTGTTCAGTCTGTTTGGATCTACTGAAGGATCCGGTGACTATTCCCTGTGGACACAGCTACTGCATGAACTGTATTAAAAGCTTCTGGGATGAAGAGGAAAAGAAGAAAATCTACAGCTGCCCTCAGTGCAGACAGACTTTCACAGCGAGGCCTGTCCTGGTGAAAAACATCATCGTAGCAGATTTAGTGGAGGAGCTGAAGAAGACTGGACTCCAAGCTCCTCCTGCTGATCACTGCTATGCTGGACCTGAAGATGTGGCCTGTGATGTCTGCACTGGAATAAAAATGAAAGCCTTCAAGTCCTGTTTAGTCTGTCTGGCATCTTACTGTGAGAAACACCTTCAGACTCATTATGATTCACCTACATTCAAGAAACACAAGCTGGTGGAGCCCTCCAAGAAGCTCCAGGAGAACATCTGCTCTCGTCATGATGAGGTGATGAAGATGTTCTGCCATACTGATCAGCAGAGTATCTGTTATCTCTGCTCTGTGGATGAACATAAAGGCCACGACACAGTCTCAGCTGCAGCAGAAAGGACTGAGAGGCAGAGAGAGCTGGAGGTGAGTCGACAAAACATCCAGCAGAGAATCCAGGACAGAGAGAAAGATGTGAAGCTGCTTCAACAGGAGGTGGAGGCCATCAATCAGTCTGCTGATCAAACAGTGGAGCACAGTGAGAAGATCTTCACTGAGCTGATCCATCTCATCCAGAAAAGAAGCTCTGATGTGAAGCAGCAGATCAGATCCCAGCAGGAAACTGAAGTGAGTCGAGTCAAAGAGCTTGAGGAGAAGCTGGAGCAGGAGATCACTGAGCTGAAGAGGAAAGATGCTGAGCTGAAGCAGCTCTCACACACAGAGGATCACATCCAGTTTCTACACAACTACCCCTCACTGTCAGCACTCAGTGAGTCTACAGACTCATCCAGCATCAATATCCGTCCTCTGAGCTACTTTGAGGATGTGACAGCAGCTGTGTCAGAGGTCAGAGATAAACTACAGGACATTCTGAGAGAGGAATGGACAAACATCTCACTGACAGTCACTGAAGTGGATGTTTTACTGTCAGATCCACCAGAGCCAAAGACCAGAGCTGGATTCTTAAAATATTCATGTGAAATCACACTGGATCCAAACACAGCACACAAACAGCTGTTATTATCAGAGGGGAACAGAAAAGCAACAGCAATGAATCAACAACAGTCTTATTCTGATCATCCAGACAGATTCACTGTATGGTTTCAGGTCCTGAGTAGAGAGAGTCTGACTGGACGTTGTTACTGGGAGGTGGAGTGGAGAGGGGCAGGAGTTAATGTAGCAGTCGCATACAAGAATATCAGCAGAAAAGGATATGAATCGAATTTTGGACGTAATGACAAATCTTGGGCGTTAGATTGTAACAACAACAGTTATACATTTTGGTACAACAATATCCAAACTCGTGTCTCAGGTCCTCGTTCCTCCAGAGTAGGAGTGTACCTGGATCACAGAGCAGGTATTTTGTCCTTCTACAGCGTCTCTGAAACCATGACTCTCCTCCACAGAGTCCAGACCACATTCACTCAGCCGCTCTATGCTGGACTGTTGGTTTACTATAGTGGACTTGAAGATACTGCTGAGTTTGTTAAATTGAAATAGACTGAAGTCTTTCATATTGTGGGTTTAAATCTGTATTTTAGTTTCATTTTATTTTCTCTCCATCATTTCTGCACAGAGATCAGCTGTCAGTCAAACATTATGGGTGGTACCTCCACATCTTCTAGTTGTTCTCTTGATGTTTCTGAGTTTTTAAAGGAGATCTTTCCTGTGACTGTTTATGGAGGCTATCATTGCTCATCATCATTTTGATTTACTAAAATATTTCTGCACATGAAAATGTAAACTTCTCTATCCTCTAAATGTTTCTGGAATATTTGTATTGAAAATGTCGACATTTCTCTTTATGAGTATGGCAGACCATGTGTGTGTGTTTGTGTTTGTTTTTGTCAAAATCATCAAACAAATGAGGAAAAACTGTGATTTTAATGAATGAATTCATATATTGTGTTGATGTTTTATTGTGTGAATAAACTGGAAGGTTTGACTATAAATCAAACTTTGAACAAAGTCTTTTCTTCTGTCTTCATTCCAGGATCTCACTCAAATCTGATGCAGAAAATATGAAACTAATCTGAGAGAATAACTGAAGCAGTTTTCCTCCTGAAGCATCACAAAGTTCAGAGTTCATGTTTAGAGCAGAAGATTCAGCAGTCGCTCTGTGACCTTTCAACTTTCTTCACTAAAACAGCTTCATTACAGAGAAACACGTCACATTTTCTTGATGTTCTTAAGTCCTTTCAGATGTTTGTAATGGTCCTTGAATGCAGCATCAGTGTCGCAGGTTTAAAAGGTCACTTTCTGTTGTGTTCAAAGATTTCCTTCAGATATGGTCTTTAATCAGTAAAGCATTCGAGGGCCGCCGCGGAGTCCAAACCTCGACCAATCGATTTATCACCGATCTAATGTTCGCTGACGATAGCACCATTTTTGCCGAAGACGACACCGAGGCAACTCACATCCTCTATGACATCGCCCGGCACTCCAAACCGTACGGCCTCAAAGTTAACGCCGAGAAGACGAAAGTCCTGACCACCGACAGCTCAGCAGCGATCGTCCACCTCGACGGTGTGCAGATCGAACAAGATCAACAATTTAAATATCTGGGGTCCCTCGTCGAGGAGAAGAAAGTGGCATCATCAGTGGAGATATGCTCCAGAATTGGGCAGGCGGCGGCAGCATTCGCTTCCCTGCGCTGGTGCGTCTGGAAGAAGAACAACATCTCATTGGCGACAAAGATCCGCCTTTACCGAACCCTGATCCTGCCCATTCTACTTTACGGCGCGGAGACGTGGACAATGCTCAAACACGACCTGAGCAAGCTCGAAGTTTTCCAAATGCGTTGCCTTAGATGCATTCTCGGCGTTTCCCTTCGCGACCGTCATTCGAATGACACCATCCTCACCAGCTGCGGCAGCCAACCAATGATCGGCGACCTAATCCAGCGCCGCCGACTCCGTTGGTTTGGCCACATTTGTCGAATGGACCCGAGCCGCTACCCCCATGGCCTACTCTGGTTGACCCGCCCCACCGATTGGAGGGTGCATCGAAATGCACCAAAGAAGACATGGATGAAACAAATCCAGGATGATTGAAGGCCCTTCGACTTGACCTCGAGCAGGCAAGAACCATCGCCTTAGATTGAAAAGCGTGGAAGATAATCGTTGGTCAAGCAAGAGAACCTGCGGCACCTACAGCAGCGTACTGGTTGCGCGGCAGACCACCATCGCTGGTCGCCCGCTAAGGACAAGAGAGAGAGAGAGAATCAGTAAAGCCAGTGATACAGCAGTGTCATTAGCTGTGTTATTGGCACCAGGCTGTGTTTATGTATGTATTTAATTCTGTCTGAGGATGTCTTCAGCATGAAATGATCATTTGCTCAGCTGCTGTGTCTCATCTCTTATCAGACATTGGTTGGAACAGAGTTTTGTTGCTGACCATCTGACAAGAGGCTGAAGAAAAGCTTCAGGCTTCATTTGGACACTACGTTGGACAGAAGTCTCCACAAAAATGACTCAGAAACACAAATATTATTAATGAAAGTCCAAATTTCAAAAACCGGTCATACATGATCCTGAGAAATGTCCTTGAACATTTGAACATGAGTCAGAGGGTTGTCAGGTTTCTACACTGCATCGTGGCATCAAGCCTGAGATGTCTGTGTGAACAAGTATGGAGGACACAAATGCACAGACGGAGTCGAGCTGTTTACTGCTGATGAGGAAGGAAAATAGTCTGTTGGATATTAAAGCAGCATTTATTAGAGTAAGAACAGATACTTGTGTCCTTCATTTGATCCCCGTCAATTTACAGAAGACTTAAGGTCCCTTTGACTTCTAACATACAGCTGCATGTTTACAATTTTATTATTTATTTATTTATTTCTAGCAAAGTGAGACTTTACTGATTAAAGACATATAATCAGACATATTACTGTTACTCTCTGAAAAAGACTCACATAAAGCAGATTTATCACAAGCAAACATCAAGACACATCCTTCAAGGCTTAAAGTTGCAGTGGGACTCTTTCGCCATCTGGTGGTTGTAACAGTTATGACAACTGTTCCTGCATATATGTCCCTCCTCAGTGTGAAGAAGACTGGACTCCAAGCTGCTCCTGCTGATCACTGCGTGTTCCTCCTGTGTCTAAAATCTATTTCCATTATGAATCAGGAAACTGTTTGCACCAATCATAAAGGCAATAAAATACGTCACACACTAAGAAATAACAAAAAGGAATTGTGGATTTCAAGGAGATTTTTCCCTCGTTTTTTGAAATCGTAAGAATACAAACTAATACAAGACTGTCATGTTTTCATAAGTTTGTAGAGACACTGTTCTGTTGTATTCTAGGACATCAGTCACTTTTTAAATGCATGCTACTCCTCCTCTTCATCATCATCATCATCAGCACCCATGACCTCCTTTTAGTCTTTGTTTTGTTATTTTTCAGAGTTCAGGAGACGTTCTTATGGGATTTCCACAGTGTACAAGTACTGTTTAGACCCTTTACCTAAAAGAAAAGAGTAAAAGTACAAAGTAGATTTACTCACTGCAGGAAAATAATGCCTCAATCTGATATATTGTCTTATATGACAAACTGAAACTGATGCATCAAAGTGTAAGCAGCATTTTCCTGTTACAGCTGGTCTAGATGGAACTGATGTGATCTCCTTTATGTACAGGTAGATATCCAGTGGGTTTGCTAAGGGTCACAGATGAGGGGCTGTGTGAGATGTTTAATGGGAAAGGAAATAAAACCATTGTTCCAGACCTGCAGCTAAGATACTCGAGTATCTTCAAATATGAAGCTGAGTATTACTTCCATACTTTCCTCCACTGCTGATGACCTTGTTACCTGCTGCTCCCTGTTAATGATCAGCCTCAGTTCTGATAGTAAACTGTTGGCTCTCGTTCTGTCAGGTTGTTGCTCAGTGACGTCTTGTTTTCATTTTCCTTCTTCTTCAAATGTGTCTTCCTTTAACTCTTTGCTTTTGTTTCTGCTTCAAACACCAAATGATACACGTGTTGCACCTCTGATGGTTTGTCAGAGAGCAGAACAATTTACATTACAGAGAATATTTTACAATTGAACAGAAACTTTCACTTTTTTCCTCTAAAGTGTGCTCACTGGTTTTTCCAGCTGCTGTGAGATGTTTCTGCCTGACTGTAAAGATGGAAATAAACACAGATGGAAACACTGAGTCAGAGTGTTGCTGCTGGTTAGTCAGTATATAGGGACTGCAGAATTATTAGGCAAGTTGTATTTTTGAGGAATAATTTTATTATTGAACAACAACCATGTTCTCAATGAACCCAAAAAACTCATTAATATCAAAGCTGAATGTTTTTGGAAGTAGTTTTTAGTTTGTTTTTAGTTTTAGTTATTTTAGGGGGATATCTGTGTGTGCAGGTGACTATTACTGTGCATAATTATTAGGCAACTCAACAAAAAACAAATATATACCCATTTCAATTATTTATTTTTACCAGTGAAACCAATATAACATCTCCACATTCACAAATATACATTTCTGACATTCAAAAACAAAAACAAATCAGCGACCAATATAGCCACCTTTCTTTGCAAGGACACTCAAAAGCCTGCCATCCATGGATTCTGTCAGTGTTTTGATCTGTTCACCATCAACATTGCGTGCAGCAGCAACCACAGCCTCCCAGACACTGTTCAGAGAGGTGTACTGTTTTCCCTCCTTGTAAATCTCACATTTGATGATGGACCACAGGTTCTCAATGGGGTTCAGATCAGGTGAACAAGGAGGCCATGTCATTAGTTTTTCTTCTTTTATACCCTTTCTTGCCAGCCACGCTGTGGAGTACTTGGACGTGTGTGATGGAGCATTGTCCTGCATGAAAATCATGTTTTTCTTGAAGGATGCAGACTTCTTCCTGTACCACTGCTTGAAGAAGGTGTCTTCCAGAAACTGGCAGTAGGACTGGGAGTTGAGCTGCATTTACTCCTTATGCAGCATAAGGAGTAAATACAGAATATTAACCAAAGTTGTGATTAAAACACCTTTTACAAATGCACAAAAAAACCCAAAAAAGAAGTCTTTCTACCTTCTGCAAAGTTCATTGCCCCAGAAAAGACAAGAGCAGCAAATTCTCCGACACCGAAACCTGCAGCAGCGACACACATCTCAATGGCCTGTGTACAGCAGGAAACAAGTCAAAAAAAAATAAAAATAAAAATGTAACAGCCTCCCGATTATAACCGATATATCATTTATGTCACTGATACATCCGTAACTGAAATTAACTCAGAACAATTTGTTTATTTTTTTAAATGGTCATTCAGAATCAGAAGATTATTTACGTGGTGTTTTTGGTGGGAGTGAAACAACAATCTACTGATAAAAACAATAAAAACAAGATGTGATAATAAGAAATAACCACTGTTGGAAGCCTTATTTACTCTATCGCTTTAATCAGGTGCAGTAATTAAAGTTGAAATGAGAAACTTTGCATTTGAAAGATACTCTTCTACTGGGCACTCAAAATGCTTTCTTACAACAAGCATCATTCATCCACACCTTCATACATAATGTGCGCACATTTTAAATATAAATTAATATTACTGTAGCAGTATTTTTTTTTTTATTAAAAAGATAAAATGGCCACATTTAAGAAGGCAGGACCTGCAGTTATTGTCCTTTTTCCAGACATTTATCTGGCACTTACTTTGGGGTTTTCTTGGTTGAGTCTCTCCACAGCAGCCAGGGAGGTGACAAACACCGCCGGCTGACAGTGAACCGTTTTCTGCAGCTCAAATTCAAATTCAAATTTTATTTGTCACGTACACAGTCATACACAGTACGATATGCAGTGAAATGCTTAGACAACTGCTCGTGACCTAAAGAAAAAAGAAAAGGCTATGAATAAGATAGGAAATAAATATGAAAATTAAAAAGGGGTAAATTTAACTAGGAAGGAATAAAATAAAATATATAAATTAAAGTTAAAAAATAAAATAACTGTACAACAAAATACACAATACACAGTATAGAACTATATAAGAATGTATGAAGAAAGCTCGTCCTCGGGCTCGGGGCCCTCCAGACACAGGGGGCGTTTATCAATATGCGTACTTGTGCGTACTTGCGTTCTCGTGTACTCGTGATACGTCATCAGTCGGAGACCAAGTACTGTTCCAATTCGAAGTACGCATCAAGCCGAGAACGCGAAAAAGTCCCGGATGTGTTCTCGATCCGCCCGTTTTATCGAGCATGCATCGGTGTGGACTTGGGACAGCTATATATCCCAGAATGCATTTCGTCCAAAACTCAACAGCGGACTCCCGGCACATCGTTTTCAACCCCCGCCCCCGCTCGCGGACTTCTCACTACTCAGGTTAAAGAAACCCCAGCAGCTGTCTATAGTATTGAGTGTCCACTAGAATAGAAATAAAAGCGTTCTAACATCTCACCTGCTTGTTTTTATTAAGGTATGTACACGTATGTACATGTACACTATTTTTATTAATAGAGGTTTCACTACTGGGGTTAAAAATGATATATAAGTCACTTAGATCACTTCTAAATGTTAATGTTTGGTTTATTTCAGTGTTTGAGTAAACCGGTTTGGCTGTGATTACAGTTACGCTTCATAACATGTTACTCACAGTTAAATTAGGAGGGGACGGCAGTAAAAACTCCGGACCTGTGACATCATCACGTACGCAGGTGTTCCAATTGTACATATCGCGAGTCCGTGCTCGCGTTCTCGGCGGGTACGTACTCACCGAGAACGCGAGTACGTACTCGCGTACTTGGGCATTGATAAACGGCCAGAGACTGCAGGTGTTCCAGATCTACTGGCGTTTAGATCAACTGGCGTTAGTCGAACAGATGTGTGGCAGTCTTGCGTTTCAGGAGCTGCTACCGACAAACCAGCAAAAAAACGCCAAATGTGTCACCTGTGACACTTGTGAGGTTATCTCAAACACACTCCGTCAGTCTTGATGCTGTTGAACAACAAAATGTTTAAAAATGTGGCGAGTTTACCTGGTGATATCCTCACGCGCGACGCGATCGCGAAAACAGCAAACAATTAACACCACGCCGATGTTGTTCACAGGACACCAAGAGTAAACGATCGGGAGACTCTTGTCGTCGTTATCGTTCCCCTCGCACGGTTTATTTCTCCGAATTCAGCGTTTTTGCTTCACAACTAAAGCGAGCAGTTTACTTTGTGCACTAACATGGAGTCGAGTCAACCAGCGCCACCTCTGGCCAAGTGCCACAGCCTACAGCCAGATCAACTTGTGACACACATCTGCAGCACGTTTGAATTCGTTTCATGCACAATACATTTGTACCTTTCAATTGTGTCTGTTTGTGCGTCATGCAAATAAACCTTTGAAAAGAATGAAATGACACTAATATTTCACTAGTGTTGTAACATCACATGTCGTTAGCGTAGTCTGTCTGTGTCTTTTCTCTGCGAACAAACATTTTAGAGTTGGTTGTTATATACAGTCTGTATAAGTGTGGTTAATCTAATAAACATTTGTAAGGAGATGGCAGTTACTGTGAATGTACAGCAGGTGATTAGTAATAAACAGTCAGACAATGACCCTGACAATCTCATTCAGTCTTGCAGATTGAATGCACCTTCTGTGGAAAGTGGTACCACACAGTGTGTGTGGACTTCCCCTGTGCAGAAGGCGACTACAAATGTTGTGGGTGCTAAATAAACAGAAAAAAGTGATCCCTGTTGTCTTTGCTTACTGATTGTTTTAGTGTTGACAATCCACATTGCTGCCATTGCATCTTTCAACATGTTTGTGGGTAGATTTGGATGTACCAGGGGTAAGTGCAGCCACTCAGCCTCTACTCAATGTGATCATAGCAGCAGGTGCAGATGTGTCACAAGTTAATCTAGTAGTAGGCTGTGGTACTTGGCCACAGGTGGCAGCAGTGGACTGACCTCCATTGGAGACTGCTCCAGCTGCTATGTGATAGTGGATCTGCTACAAATTGAAGATCATATGCACGTTTTGGAAATTAACCCTTGTATTATGTTGAAGAACAAACAATTGACATTGATTTTGTTGCGGGTCATTTAGATCCGTACTGTGTAAATCCACTCAGAATTATCCAAAAACTGCAATAAAACAATAGCAACGTTATTTTCCATCAGATAAACATGTAGAACACAGACATACAACAGTTAGACTTTCCATAACTATTTTAGGAACAATTTGGTTTTTCGTTCTTACAAACTAGAGCAGGGCGATATGACCAAAAATATTTATCACGATATACATTTGAAAATTTGCGATAACGATATAACTGACGATATAATTGATACTAGACAAAATACTTTACAACTCCACAACTTTATTAGTGCAAAAAACCTCATCAATGTATTTTCACTTAAACAAGCAGCTATTTTTTATGTGCATTAAAGTTATATAAAAATTTAACAGTGCAAATGCAAATTCCTTGCTGACAGTTTAACCAAAGGCATTTCCAGTGGAAATTGGCCGACACATCCTCAGCATAACCATGTATAATATCCACAAAACTTAAAAAGAGGTTATACACACACAATACGGTAATATTATGTTGAAGCACAGTACGTATCACTCCGCGAGGCTCCTGCCTGCGATAGCCGTAATGCTCTGACAATCCATCAAGCAGTGCAGCTTCGTAGCTTAGCAAAGTCGTACTGAAACATCTGACAGATTTTCGAGCGCCGTGTACCACATAACATCGTTTCGAGGTCAGTAAACACAACCAGAATTCATACATGAGGCACACGGGATTATAAGGGGCACTGTCGATTTTCAGAAAAATCAAAGGATTGATTTTAAGTGTGCCGTATTTTCCAAACAACACGGTAATAACGACGGCCTGCTAGCATGCGCTACCAAAAACAGTGCTTTGTTGTGTATCTGACGGACGAAAGCTAAACCAGTTCCACACCACTGAAGTTGCAGCATTTTTACAAACCAGTTCTGGTTCATCCGTTTCATTTAACGATCCACTTTCGCTCTTCTCATTCTGCGTCGCCGCCATGTGCATATGTAAACAAAGGCACTGCGCATGTGCGTTTTACCCATATTCTATCGCGATATTTCATTTTCCTATCGTTGCCCAAAATTACACCGGTATTACCGTGAACGGTATGATATAGCCCAGCCCTATTACAAACACATTTCTGTTGAACTTGCCCAACGTTCTCAGTTTTTCATTGCTCAACATTTTCAATTTTGTCCACATGATGGACAGAATGTAACTGTGTGCTTTCTGCAGATGTACTTCTTGCATTTCTCACAAAAAGTGCTTGTATTCAAACAGGAATCTTCCTAACTAAGATTTAAAACAAAAGATTTCTACGTCTCCTCCAGTCTCACAAACAGATGACAAACCAAGTGACACACCTGAGTCACTGACTTTCTTAAATCCACTCACTCTCACTGGCTCTGTTTATTACTAATCACTGTGTAACTGCTGTGAATTCACAGTAACTGCCATCTTACAAATCTTCATTGGATTAACCACACTTATACAGACTGTATATAACTACCAACTCCCCAGTCATGTTGATGGATTGCCTATATTGGCTGGAAATATTAATTTCCAGAGAAAAGACACAGGCAGACCCTGCTTATAGGATGTGATGTGACAACACTAATGAAATATTGATGTGTCATATTTGTCCAAGGCGTATTTCATTGTTATGGAAAAAGAGAATATCAAAATCATGATGACCAATTGGAGTGGTGATTTCTATGACTTTGTGTATATAATTTGGAATTTTGAACAAATGTAGGCCAATAATAAATATATGATATCATTTCATTCTTTTCAAAGGTTTATTTGCATGACGCACAAACAGACACAATTGAAAGGTACAAATGTGTTGTGCATGAAACGAATTCAAACGTGCTGCAGATGTGTGTCACAAGTTGATCTGGCTGTAGGCTGTGGCACTTGGCCAGAGGTGGCGCTGGTTGACTCGACTCCATGTTAGTGCACAAAGTAAACTGCTCGCTTTAGTTGTGAAGCAAAAACGCTGAATTCGGAGAAATAAACCGTGCGAGGGGAACGATAACGACGACAAGAGTCTCCCGATCGTTTACTCTTGGTGTCCTGTGAACAACATCGGCGTGGTGTTAATTGTTTGCTGTTTTCGCGATCGCGTCGCGTGTGAGGATATCACCAGGTAAACTCGCCACATTTTTAAACATTTTGTTGTTCAACAGCATCAAGACTGACGGAGTGTGTTTGAGATAACCTCACAAGTGTCACAGGTGACACATTTGGCGTTTTTTTGCTGGTTTGTCGGTAGCAGCTCCTGAACGCAAGACTGCCACACATCTGTTCGACTAACGCCAGTTGATCTAAACGCCAGTAGATCTGGAACACAGGTCGTAACCCAGGATCTTCTGGGCTACGGTGAACATTTCTTTAACATTGGGGTATTTCAAAAGTCCTCTGCCCATGCCCACAAACTGGCTGCCCTGACCGGGGAAGAGGAGCACGGAGCAGCCGCTGGGGTCTTTTTGGGTCTCCGCTGAGGCGCCGCGGCTGGCTCGCTGTTCGGGGGAGAAGCGGGGGCTTCAGCCGGAGGAGGGTAATCTCCAGCCGCGGAACCGGGCTTGTTGGTGGACAGCGTCCTGCTCAGAGAGACCAGCGACCTGACCTTCCCTCTGGAAGATGCTGCCATCCTGACTGCCACTGATGCCAACATGAGCTGTTCCTCATCCAACGACGTGTCTGCGGATGAAATAAGACGCACAGCCCGCCCGGACAAACTGTAATCACCGAAAGAGTCAACTTTGCTTGAACTCAACTCTGACATCTGCTCGGCATGACACCTCACAGGGAGACGCCATGTTGTTTATACGGAGTTTATTCTCGTCTTCTTCCGGTTGACGTTCAGGCTCTTTCACGCTGCAGCGCCACCTCAGGTCAAAGTATGTCATGCTCTAATGTATCGTGTTTTTCTTTTCTGTGCTTTAATTTGTCTACAAAGTGAAAATAACTATAAGAGCTTTTAAGTATACACAGACATGCGCTTCTTAAATTTAGCTTAATTGGCTCCACAGGTAGGAAGTAAAAAAGTTAAAAAAAAACTTCCTTGCTGTACTTAATTTTTACTCCCTACATTTTTAAACAAATATCTGTAGTTTCCACTCCGTATATTTTCAAAACAAACTCGTTACTTTGGGTTTAACGCATTTGGGGGAAGTTAATATTTCACGTCACTGCAGGCCTTCAAACAATGAGATTTGAGCCTAAACAGTGACACATGAAAGGCAGTCGCGTTTTAATCAGTAGAGATGAAAGAGCAAACCATGTACCGTAGTTTTGATTGATTTATTTTTAGCACAACACCAGAACAACCCCACGTGCCCATAATTTGCGGTACTTCAGAAAAAAGGAGTGAACATAAAAGGGAGTAAAATGTTGTGGCAGGTAATTTCAAATGCAGCATTTCTATCACCTCAACAAACACTAACTGTGTCACAGTGTGTTGCTAGCTAAAGCTCCACTTGTTGTATTTCACAGGAAGAGAAAAGAATGAGAGCTAACTTCACTCAGAGATATAGAAAGAAAGAGAAAGAAACCAGGCTGTATTTAAAGGTAAGGACTGCTTAGTGATATTTGATAAAATGTAATTGTATTTTAACAGGGACATAAAGTGCTTGTCTTACTCCCTTCTTCTAGCTCGAAATTACTTGCCAAGTGGTAAGGACCGTTCATGGTCACACGGTGAGAACATTGGTGTTGACTATGAAGAGATATGGTCAGACAGGGGAGGGGCCAGTCAGATTTATCAACTCAACCTCCTTAAAGCATGGAGAGAGGCTGAAACCAATCTCTAGTGAGCCCGGTTAAGGAAAGAGATGAGTTGGTGCCTGAGATGCCAAATTCCAACATCCTCATTCCCGCCATTGAGATAACACTCTCACACAGGCCCAGAGAGCAGATGTTGCTGCATTGCAGATGTGTTATACCCCCTGCCCAGCCGAATGACTCTCAAAAAGAACATTTTGCAGAAAATCAATGTGATCGCTTGGATCACTGGAATGATCATCTCGATATCTCTTGTCCTTCTTTCATTTCAGACGTCTTGAAAACAAGTTTTAACAAAGTCCTGGAGAAGTGCCCAATGCTGGAGGACCTCCTGCTTTACCCCTGGCTCAGATAAACTCCTCTCTGACACAAACACACACGCATACTGAATTCACATCTTGCCATACAAATGTGATACAGTAACCAACTTTCTTTCTTTCAGAAAAAAAGAAAATTGGGAGATTCAAAATTTTCCTCACAGTAATGTTTGCATCAGTCTATCAGATGAATCCCCTCCAAGTCCAATATTTACATCAGTTACAGTGATAATGCTTGGTGTCTACTTTCAGCCACCGCAGTAGAATGCCAGGAATGAATCTCATTGAAATTGTAGTTGCATTTGCTATTTAATTTAATTGTCATGGATGATACACAGACAACCCAACAGCAAACAGAGGAAAACAATGGGCTTAAATACACAGAGGGATAAATGAGGGAATAAGACACAGGATGAGAGCACAGCTGCGAGAAATCACAAACAGCAAGACCATGGGGAAGGAAAACTGAAAACACTAACATAGTCTAAGGAGCTTAGAAAGAAAACGTCTGGACTTCTTTAAGTTGCTTGAAGACGTTCAAGCAAAGTTTAAGTTCTTTTCATCCGAGAAGGTGAAACATCTTCAAGCAACTTCAAGTCCAGACGCTTTCTTTCCAAACTCCTTAGACTACGATGACCTAGATGACTGAGAACCTTCACAGACATGAAAACACTAACATAGCACACAAGACTATCAAAGTAAAACAGCAAACAAGAGACTTTTACAAAGACACAGAGTTGACACAGAGACATGACTGACTGGGGAGAAATTGGGGAACATGGAAAGAAGAATGACTAGACATGACACGTGGACACAGGGGCAAGGCAAAGTAACAGAAACCTAAAGCCTAAGAATATAACACAAGAAGAAAACAATAAAGAGAACCAAAAACATACATAAGAATAATCAATGAATATAAATGAACAAACACAAAACACTGGGTCACAGACTCAGTACCATGACAGTTAAATGTACAATAATAAATACTTTAAATCAGATGACAATGTAGCTGACACTGTGTTTATTAGTGTGTGGTCAACCACAAATCTTCATACTGTCATCCATACATGAGGTCTTTATACAAACGATGAAAGATAATGAAAGAAACTGTTTAATTGATATGAAATGATTGAATTATATGAAATATTATGGCTTTGTCTGCCAGAGTGTTTTTCTGTAAACTACTTTGAACTACTGGCAGTCAGTGAAGTCACTGAAAGGCAAGATTCTATGTTGTGTTGCCGTAGTTTCCAGAGTTTACTTATAAAGCTCACTTACAGAATTCAGTTAGAAAAGTCAAGCATTTGAAGGAATATTAACTCAATATTAACTCATTACGGTTTACATTTTCGAGTTTAAAAGTTCTCCGAAATTACAATGAAAAAGGAAACAAGAAAAATTACCACTCCAGCCGATAAGAAAGATTCAGGAGATCAAGGTAAGTAAAATAATAAATCAAATCCTGGTAAAATCCAAATCCTAGAAATGTTGACACTGTGTGATCATTTTTAGAGCAATTGAATCATATGTTTGATTGAAAATAGCTTTAATACAAGATGTCTAATCAAAGAAAGGTTACCGGTCTTTTGGTAAAATATGTAATAAGTTTATTCTTGGACTCAACAGTAAAAACAGACCAACAAGTGTCATCAAGATCTAAGACTTAGTAAACCTAGTATCAATTCGCACTGGTCAGTTTTTTTATCCCAAGAATAAACTTGTGATAATTTAAGCAAAAGCAATTTCAAATTCTTTGCCAAACTGCTTCCAGTCCTGATGTCGGGGACTCTTTTTCACCACTGTGTTGTTGTCGTTTATAGATTGTAAGAGCAGGACTGCTAAAAGAAAGGCCAGTCCTGAAAAAGAAGACCCCAATAAAAAGGAGGAGGGTCGCTGAGCAGGCTGGTCCTTCCACCAGCTCAGATGTGGTCAAAGGAGTGAAGCGCAAGGTTGTGCAAGATGAAGAGGGCACAACAAAGAAAGCAAAGAAGGCTAAACTTCTCGACCATATGAGCGGTGACAAGGAGCAAGCATCCTCCTTGTTGGACTCTGGTAAAGGTAGGCTAATTAGTTGAATAAGGGGGTAGATTAAGTGTGGTTGCTAGGTTTAAGATATTAGTGTTTAGTGTTTGTGTCTATCATCCAGTGAGCTGATGTGCTTTTGGTGTTTTCCACATCTCCAGACTTGAATAACAAACAGGTGTGCGCAAAAAATGGCAAAAGAAAGGCCGCGGAGACTCTCAAACAGAGAGTCACCCAAGAAAAAAAAAAAGGAATGTGGACCAGGACAAAAAATCAGTGGCAGACCAAAAACGTAAGTAGCAAGCAGCTTGGGTTTTATATTCAGGGGAAGGGCAAAAGGAACATTTAGGCTACAGAGGAGAGTAATTTGTGTCACAGCTGTAATAAAACAAGATTTGTTGTTTTGTCTGTTCAGGTGAATTCCAAGCCAGATATGTGGAGGAGCACCAGCTCGGAGAAGGAGGCTGCGGAGCAGTGTTTGCTGGCTACCGGATAGAAGATCGTTTTCCAGTAAGTGTTCAGATGATGTAGTAAGACAGGCAGTAACGCAGATAATGGATAATATCGTAAACTGAGACGTCTGCTGTGTTTCCACCTTTCATTATGTCATACTGAGGAAATGCTCACCAATGCTCTGTGTCTTCTAGGTTGCCATCAAACACATTCCCAAAAATAAGTCTACTGCAAAGTGGCGGTAAGCGTCCAACACTTGAATCAGTTTTACATTACTGGATTGAATGCGGCGTTCCTCATCATCCACTTTGTTGTAATATTTCAGGATGAAAGCGGAAGAAGCTCTCAGTGGAAGTGGCCATTATGGTTAAACTTGCAGGTGAAGCAGAAGGGTCAGTGGGAATATCTGCACCTGTGTCCTTGCTGGAGTGGTTCGACCTTGGCAAAGAGCTGATCCTGGTGCTGGAGAGACCTGTCCCCGCTGTGGACCTGCAAAAATACAAAGCAGAAAATGGAAGAACTTTAACAGAGGACAAGGCCAAGGTAGGTTGACAGCATGGCAGAAAAGCATGAACTCATTATTGTGTTTTTCATCTTTTCCAGGTCATTCTGAAGC
>NW_020328354.1:0-34120 GCF_001858045.2 Oreochromis niloticus
TTTTCAAAGGTTTATTTGCATGACGCACAAACAGACACAAGACACAATTGAAAGGTACAAATGTGTTGTGCATGAAACGAATTCAAACGTGCTGCAGATGTGTGTCACAAGTTGATCTGGCTGTAGGCTGTGGCACTTGGCCAGAGGTGGCGCTGGTTGACTCGACTCCATGTTAGTGCACAAAGTAAACTGCTCGCTTTAGTTGTGAAGCAAAAACGCTGAATTCGGAGAAATAAACCGTGCGAGGGGAACGATAACGACGACAAGAGTCCCCGATCGTTTACTCTTGGTGTCCTGTGAACAACATCGGCGTGGTGTTTAATTTTTGCTGTTTCGCGATCGCGTCGCGTGTGAGGATATCACCAGGTAAACTCGCCACATTTTTAAACATTTTGTTGTTCAACAGCATCAAGACTGACGGAGTGTGTTGAGATAACCTCACAAGTGTCACAGGTGACACATTTGGCGTTTTTTTGCTGGTTTGTCGGTAGCAGCTCCTGAAACGCAAGACTGCCACACATCTGTTCGACTAACGCCAGTTGATCTAAACGCCAGTAGATCTGGAACACAGGTCGTAACCCAGGATCTTCTGGGCTACGGTGAACATTTCTTTAACATTGGGGTATTTCAAAGTCCTCTGCCCATGCCCACAAACTGGCTGCCCTGACCGGGGAAGAGGAGCACGGAGCAGCCGCTGGGGTCTTTTTGGGTCTCCGCTGAGGCGCCGCGGCTGGCTCGCTGTTCGGGGGAGAAGCGGGGCTTCAGCCGGAGGAGGGTAATCTCCAGCGCGGAACCGGGCTTGTTGGTGGACAGCGTCCTGCTCAGAGAGACCAGCGACCTGACCTTCCCTCTGGAAGATGCTGCCATCCTGACTGCCACTGATGCCAACATGAGCTGTTCCTCATCCAACGACGTGTCTGCGGATGAAATAAGACGCACAGCCCGCCCGGACAAACTGTAATCACCGAAAGAGTCAACTTGCTTGAACTCAACTCTGACATCTGCTCGGCATGACACCTCACAGGGAGACGCCATGTTGTTTATACGGAGTTTATTCTCGTCTTCTTCCGGTTGACGTTCAGGCTCTTTCACGCTGCAGCGCCACCTCAGGTCAAAGTATGTCATGCTCTAATGTATCGTGTTTTTCTTTTCTGTGCTTTAATTTGTCTACAAAGTGAAAATAACTATAAGAGCTTTTAAGTATACACAGACATGCGCTTCTAAATTTAGCTTAATTGGCTCCACAGGTAGGAAGTAAAAAAGTTAAAAAAAAACTTCCTTGCTGTACTTAATTTTTACTCCCTACATTTTAAACAAATATCTGTAGTTTCCACTCCGTATATTTCAAAACAAACTCGTTACTTTGGGTTTAACGCATTTGGGGGAAGTTAATATTTCACGTCACTGCAGGCCTTCAAACAATGAGATTTGAGCCTAAACAGTGACACATGAAAGGCAGTCGCGTTTTAATCAGTAGAGATGAAGAGCAAACCATGTACCGTAGTTTTGATTGATTTATTTTTAGCACAACACCAGAACAACCCCACGTGCCATAATTTGCGGTACTTCAGAAAAAAGGAGTGAACATAAAAGGGAGTAAAATGTTGTGGCAGGTAATTTCAAATGCAGCATTTCTATCACCTCAACAAACACTAACTGTGTCACAGTGTGTGCTAGCTAAAGCTCCACTGTTGTATTTCACAGGAAGAGAAAAGAATGAGAGCTAACTTCACTCAGAGATATAGAAAGAAAGAGAAAGAAACCAGGCTGTATTTAAAGGTAAGGACTGCTTAGTGATATTTGATAAAATGTAATTGTATTTTAACAGGGACATAAAGTGCTTGTCTACTCCCTTCTTCTAGCTCGAAATTACTTGCCAAGTGGTAAGGACCGTTCATGGTCACACGGTGAGAACATTGGTGTTGACTATGAAGAGATATGGTCAGACAGGGGAGGGCCAGTCAGATTTATCAACTCAACCTCCTTAAAGCATGGAGAGAGGCTGAAACCAATCTCTAGTGAGCCCGGTTAAGGAAAGAGATGAGTTGGTGCCTGAGATGCCAAATTCCAACATCCTCATTCCCGCCATTGAGATAACACTCTCACACAGGCCCAGAGAGCAGATGTTGCTGCATTGCAGATGTGTTATACCCCTGCCCAGCCGAATGACTCTCAAAAAGAACATTTGCAGAAAATCAATGTGATCGCTTGGATCACTGGAATGATCATCTCGATATCTCTTGTCCTTCTTTCATTTCAGACGTCTTGAAAACAAGTTTTAACAAAGTCCTGGAGAAGTGCCCAATGCTGGAGGACCTCCTGCTTTACCCCTGGCTCAGATAAACTCCTCTCTGACACAAACACACACGCATACTGAATTCACATCTTGCCATACAAATGTGATACAGTAACCAACTTTCTTCTTTCAGAAAAAAAGAAAATTGGGAGATTCAAAATTTCCTCACAGTAATGTTTGCATCAGTCTATCAGATGAATCCCCTCCAAGTCCAATATTTACATCAGTTACAGTGATAATGCTTGGTGTCTACTTTCAGCCACCGCAGTAGAATGCCAGGAATGAATCTCATTGAAATTGTAGTTGCATTTGCTATTTAATTTAATTGTCATGGATGATACACAGACAACCCAACAGCAAACAGAGGAAAACAATGGGCTTAAATACACAGAGGGATAAATGAGGGAATAAGACACAGGATGAGAGCACAGCTGCGAGAAATCACAAACAGCAAGACCATGGGGAAGGAAAACTGAAAACACTAACATAGTCTAAGGAGCTTAGAAAGAAAACGTCTGGACTTCTTTAAGTTGCTTGAAGACGTTCAAGCAAAGTTTAAGTTCTTTTCATCCGAGAAGGTGAAACATCTTCAAGCAACTTCAAGTCCAGACGCTTTCTTTCCAAACTCCTTAGACTACGATGACCTAGATGACTGAGAACCTTCACAGACATGAAACACTAACATAGCACACAAGACTATCAAAGTAAAACAGCAAACAAGAGACTTTTACAAAGACACAGAGTTGACACAGAGACATGACTGACTGGGGAGAAATTGGGGAACATGGAAAGAAGAATGACTAGACATGACACGTGGGACACAGGGGCAAGGCAAAGTAACAGAAACCTAAAGCCTAAGAATATAACACAAGAAGAAAACAATAAAGAGAACCAAAAACATACATAAGAATAATCAATGAATATAAATGAACAAACACAAAACACTGGGTCACAGACTCAGTACCATGACAGTTAAATGTACAATAATAAATACTTTAAATCAGATGACAATGTAGCTGACACTGTGTTTATTAGTGTGTGGTCAACCACAAATCTTCATACTGTCATCCATACATGAGGTCTTATACAAACGATGAAAGATAATGAAAGAAACTGTTTAATTGATATGAAATGATTGAATTATATGAAATATTATGGCTTTGTCTGCCAGAGTGTTTTTCTGTAAACTACTTTGAACTACTGGCAGTCAGTGAAGTCACTGAAAGGCAAGATTCTATGTTGTGTTGCCGTAGTTTCCAGAGTTTACTTATAAAGCTCACTTACAGAATTCAGTTAGAAAAGTCAAGCATTTGAAGGAATATTAACTCAATATTAACTCATTACGGTTTACATTTTCGAGTTTAAAAGTTCTCCGAAATTACAATGAAAAAGGAAACAAGAAAAATTACCACTCCAGCCGATAAGAAAGATTCAGGAGATCAAGGTAAGTAAAATAATAAAATCAAATCCTGGTAAAATCCAAATCCTAGAAATGTTGACACTGTGTGAATCATTTTTAGAGCAATTGAATCATATGTTTGATTGAAAATAGCTTTAATACAAGATGTCTAATCAAAGAAAGGTTACCGGTCTTTTGGTAAAATAATGTAATAAGTTTATTCTTGGACTCAACAGTAAAAACAGACCAACAAGTGTCATCAAGATCTAAGACTTAGTAAACCTAGTATCAATTCGCACTGGTCAGTTTTTTTATCCCAAGAATAAACTTGTGATAATTTAAGCAAAAGCAATTTCAAATTCTTTGCCAAACTGCTTCCAGTCCTGATGTCGGGGACTCTTTTTCACCACTGTGTTGTTGTCGTTTATAGATTGTAAGAGCAGGACTGCTAAAAGAAAGGCCAGTCCTGAAAAGAAGACCCCAATAAAAAGGAGGAGGGTCGCTGAGCAGGCTGGTCCTTCCACCAGCTCAGATGTGGTCAAAGGAGTGAAGCGCAAGGTTGTGCAAGATGAAGAGGCACAACAAAGAAAGCAAAGAAGGCTAAACTTCTCGACCATATGAGCGGTGACAAGGAGCAAGCATCCTCCTTGTTGGACTCTGGTAAAGGTAGGCTAATTAGTTGAATAAGGGGTAGATTAAGTGTGGTTGCTAGGTTTAAGATATTAGTGTTTAGTGTTTGTGTCTATCATCCAGTGAGCTGATGTGCTTTGGTGTTTTCCACATCTCCAGACTTGAATAACAAACAGGTGTGCGCAAAAAATGGCAAAAGAAAGGCCGCGGGAGACAACAGAGAGTCACCCAAGAAAAAAAAAGGAATGTGGACCAGGACAAAAATCAGTGGCAGACCAAAAACGTAAGTAGCAAGCAGCTTGGTTTTATATTCAGGGGAAGGGCAAAAGGAACATTTAGGCTACAGAGGAGAGTAATTTGTGTCACAGCTGTAATAAAACAAGATTTGTTGTTTTGTCTGTTCAGGTGAATTCCAAGCCAGATATGTGGAGGAGCACCAGCTCGGAGAAGGAGGCTGCGGAGCAGTGTTTGCTGGCTACCGGATAGAAGATCGTTTCCAGTAAGTGTTCAGATGATGGTAGTAAGACAGGCAGTAACGCAGATAATGGATAATATCGTAAACTGAGACGTCTGCTGTGTTTCCACCTTTCATTATGTCATACTGAGGAAATGCTCACCAATGCTCTGTGTCTTCTAGGTTGCCATCAAACACATTCCCAAAAATAAAGTCTACTGCAAAGTGGCGGTAAGCGTCCAACACTTGAATCAGTTTTACATTACTGGATTGAATGCGGCGTTCCTCATCATCCACTTTGTTGTAATATTTCAGGATGAAAGCGGGAAGAAGCTCTCAGTGGAAGTGGCCATTATGGTTAAACTTGCAGGTGAAGCAGAAGGGTCAGTGGGAATATCTGCACCTGTGTCCTTGCTGGAGTGGTTCGACCTTGGCAAAGAGCTGATCCTGGTGCTGGAGAGACCTGTCCCCGCTGTGGACCTGCAAAAATACAAAGCAGAAAATGGAAGAACTTTAACAGAGGACAAGGCCAAGGTAGGTTGACTGGAAGAACCTTAGACTGTACAGCATTCAATCAAGGCAGAAAAGCATTAACTCATTATTGTGTTTTTCATCTTTTCCAGGTCATTCTGAAGCAACTAGTTGATGCTGTAAAGGAACTTGAGGATAAACACATCTTTCATCGGGACATCAAGGGACAAACATTCTGATTGAGACCGGCTCAGATGTGCCTCGTGTTCGCATCATTGACTTTGGACTGAGCTGCTTTGTTAAACAGCGATCTCTGTATCGCATCTTCTATGGTAACATATTCTGCTCCTGCTTTTCACAGATGTAACAAATTGTGTCTTTTGTTTTAGAAGAAATTGCAATTGTGTCTGTTTGTTAGGCACTCCTCTTCACATCCCTCCCGAGTGGTACATTAGGAGCTGCTACAGGTGTGGACCCACCACGGTGTGGCAAATGGGAGTGGTGTTGTATGAAGCGCTTCATGCACGATACTTTAGTACCGCGAGGTTCCTCACAAAGAAACTGAGCATCAAAAAGCGTCTGTCCACAGGTAAGAAAACTTCACACTTCCAGATTCACTGATGCCTTGGATCACTAGAACTATCATCTTCATCTTTTTGATCTTTTCTTTCTTTCAAGAATGCCGGAATTTCTTGGACGCATGTTTAGCTATAGTCCCGGAGAAGCGCCCAACACTGGAGGAGCTCCAGCTTCACCCCTGGCTAAGATAACACATACAAACACACAATTCACACCTTATCATATAAGTATGATACATTGTAGTAACTTCCTTTCTTTTTCTGTTGGACAGGAATAGATAGAATGGGTCAATCTTAAAAAATAAATAAATAAAATTTAGCTTTTTGGAGTTCCTGTAACCCCCCCAGCCATCCCAGGAAAGGGGATCTCTCTTTGAATGGGCTTTCCCGAGGTTTCTTCCCATCGATCTGGCCCCTGGGGAGTTTTTCCTCGTCTTCATAGAGAGCTTGGGCTGGGTCAGGAGCTCCATCAAAACTGTCTTCATTGATGACTTTAAAATAAAGATGTGTTTTACTTAAAGTAAAATTTGATCAAAATAAAACTTGTTTAATTCATCTTTGCTGAGGATTCTCCTTCATTACTATTTTGTTTTGTTTTTTGTTTTGTTTTTTTTACCCATGGTGCATTTTGACAAATAAGAAAACTGAATCAGGTTAAAGTGTGCACACAGACAGTCACACTGCAAATGATCTGAAGACTTGCATCTGTTGCTCTAACCCCCAACTAGTTTAGACAGATTTCCTGGTTCTACCAGAGGCATTCATAGCAGAGTTATCACAGCGGGAACTATATAGCTTAAATGTACAATTTCTACAGGACGAATTATAACTTCATTATGTATAAAAGCTCCTGTGGATAATTACTCCTATTTGTAACTTTACACAAGAGAAAGTTTGCTGTCACACTATTTATAACAGGTTGGATTTTGTCCTCTGAGTTGAGCCTTTGGTTGCAGTTTATTGAAGAAGTTCCTCTAAAGTAGCTGTTGATAAAGATATAAAGTCCTGTTTATATACAGAAATATGCTTTAGTTCATGTTTTTTACATGTCTGCCTCAGTGGATCAGTAGAAGATCTGGCACAGGAAACTAGATGATGAAAAAGGGTACGAATACACATATATATCTATATAGATACAGATATATATACACACACACACAGGTTGCAATGTAGTATTTTCATTTTTTCTTAGCATTTCTTTAACGTCTTGGTGCAAAAGAATACCTGCATTTGTGTGTAAAGAAATGTTACATATATACTAAAAACAGCTGGAAAAAAGAACTACAAATTTGGAAAGGAATTTATTCATGTTCTTACTCATAGATGGAGTACATGGTTTAAAAAACACTGAGGAAACAGATATGAGGCGGCTGTATCAACATAAAAACATTAATACAGTTAAAAATGAATAAAAGTTGCACGCTTAAACTTATTTCTCTACAGTTTGTACAATTAATCCATGTAACAATAGGTTCGCTCTTAATATAGTAGTTAATTAAAATATCTTTACATAAAAATACATTTTTAAGTACTCTCCGGTGGAAGTCTGTTGTGGCTTATGTTTCTAAATGACACAACCATAAAGCAGCCCACAGAATATACAAATATGTCCTTGATAAGTGAATGTTGGCTCCCACAATGGCCTGTTAAGTTATTGCAAAAATAATTTACTGCATAATATGTCAGATTAGAACATGTTATAAGCACAAAACTGAAGGGAAACAATAAAAACAAAAATTAAAAAACAAATACTAAATTAAGTTAAAGGATATTTCTTACTATACTATATAATTGTATAATGTTGCGTTTGATTGCAAATGAAAACCCACCAAGAAAAAAGAAAGAAAGAAAAAGAGAGAATAGAGTTTAATTTATTCAAAACACATTCTTTTCTTTTATTTAAGCTGTAGCGAGATTCAAATGGACAAAAGAGAAAGAAAAATATTACAGATTTGTTTTATTAATCATGAATAAACTTTATTATACACAACTCTAAATTTCAGTTGGTCTTAGTCAGATGTGTTTTAATTAAATCCTGCAACACTGTGCTCGCTGCCATCACTTTATATCTTAGTGTGCAATTCAAATATATACTTATTACAATATTTTTCCCCCTTAACTCTCAACTCGCGTTTTTAAAATGTCTGTGATCATATTTGTCCGTTGACTTCTGTCTGGGCCTCGAACGATTCATCAGACAGGTTGGCAGCCTCCAACTGATGCTCCAGACTTTCATCATCGCCTCTATTCTGATCAACTCTTATCTTAAACTTAGTGATGAACTCATTACTGGCCAGCGCGCCCTCCTTTTTAGGGCATGTGGGCTTTGATAACAGCCGGCTTTCCAGTCGCTCTGCAAAGAAAATTCACAAAACATTTCTTATTTTTGTTATCTCAGCAAGACATGGTGGCATGTTGAATTGTCCATTTTGCACATATTTGGTCATTCTAAGCGTCAGAAGGGGAAAGATCATTCTGGGAATGCCTACTGGCGAAGGATGTGTGACTGACAAGTCCAGTGTGTGAATTTTAACTACAGTCTAAGGAGCTTGGAAAGAAAAGCATCTGGACTTCTTGAAGTTTCTTGAAGATGTTTCACCTCTCATCTGAGAAGCTTCTTCAGTTCAGAATTTCTTCAGAGAACTGAAGAAGCTTCTTGAATGAGAGGTGAAACGCTCTTCAAGAAACTTAAAGAAGTCCAGATGCTTTTCTTTCCAAGCTCCTTAGACTACGATGACCTGAATGACTGAGAACCTTAACAGACAGTTCTTCCCTTCATTCATCATGCCTGATTTCAAAACACCAAGATGGCAGTCGTGAAAACACTCATCTTGAGTCTTCATGGGACTACGGTGAGATCAGTTATGTCTCTTATGATGCTGTCCCAGACTTCAAAGCAGTATAACACATGTTTGCAGCCTGTAACAACTGTGCATGCGGTTATTTTTCCTTTTAAGATTTCCGTGTTTAAATCATAATAAGATTTAGTTTAATTTTAATTAACTTGAGGTGAGTCAGATTCTTCATTCAAGTCACTGAATGAATCTCTTGACGTGTTTGGGGGTAGGTGCCTTTTGTAGCATTTTAATGCAATTATCTGACAGATTATATGGTCTACACTGTTATTAACTATACTAACACTCTGTTCCAGAAGTCTGTGCTGCAAAGAGGCAAAGTGAATACGGCACCTGCAGGAGTAATGGGGGTCATCAGTCGGTTCAGCTGGATGTTCCAGTGCCGTACATGTTGACTGGCATTCCTCAGCCTCTCCTGAACCTCCTGGAAACAAAAATCATGCAGGCATCCTCATCAGTGTTGTTTTAGAAGAGCACCAAATAAGATGCTGCTCACAAAGCCAGTCAAAACAAACTTGTTCACCTCCAGACGCTGGTGGCTTCTTTGGCGAGATGCCTGCAGATCCTGGAGCTCCTGAGAGGCAGAGTTGAGGGCTGAGGGGGTGTCCTCATCGGGACTGCCATCTGACAGCTCCTGTATGGGGCTGAGGTTTTGCATTGTACGTTGCTGCTCCTGGAGGAGCTGGAAATGTTTCCTCTTTTCATCTTCAGCCTGCAGCAACCTGAAGGAGGGGAAAAAGGGAAGAAGCAACTGAAAATGTTAATACTTCTCATGGATATATCAGATCTCCATCACAAATAAAATAATAAAGGGCCATAATAAGAGTTAGAAATCCATTTTTACCACTCAAGCTCCAGTCTGGCCCTCTCCTCCTCCAGCCGAGCCTGGATCTCCATATTAAGGGCAACTTCCAGCTGCTGCTGTGTCAGCTCCAGCTGCCTGATCCTCTTCTTCTGTTGTTCAGCCTCCTTTTCCTTCACCTGCATCTCAGCCTGGTGTGAGCGGAGACTATGCAGAAGGCCTCAGAACTGGTTCCCAGTGGGATGCTGTCAGTCATTGGTAGACCTCAGGATCAGTATAATTATGCCTGTCTGCAGGCAAAAGAGCACTGCAAGAGTCTGGGGATGGAGAATCCTGTGTGCTCTGTGGCCAACTACCTGTTTCCAGATGGCAGGGTTATTGCAGGGCACCAGCAGGTAATGCATTCATATATTCTTGCTGCTTTAATATACCGTGAATCTATTGTGTTCTCTTTTCTGTCTTCTCTCAACCATCAAAAAAGTTGTTAGAACTGCTCTTGTCATTTCTGCTGTCTTCTTTGACTTCGCAGGCTCTGGATTTCCTCCAGGAAAACTCTCGGCGCCTAAAGTTCATGCGGACCAAAACTCTCCCAGTCAGTGGTGCGTTCCATACTGAGCTGATGGCATCGGCTACTGAACCCCTCAGAGAGGTGCTCCGGCAGGTGGAGGTCAGTCAGCCACTTTATCCAAAAGGGATTAACATATTTTCTGAAACATGCATTCAATTACTCTGTAAAGCTACACCAGTCCTCATTTTTTAAGATAACCCATCCTATTCAGTCTGACTCGGAAAGTTAAATGGAAAGTACACCCAAGATTTTACATCTGGTATTCAGCCATTCAAACTGCCCTCCGTCTTCAGAGTGAGGGAAAGTCTTCCGTTCACCATGAACTCAAACTGAAGAGATGGATCCAGCGGGAAAACAGTCAGCGGGAACGCAGCGGGAGCGCCCGCAGCAGCTGCAGCAGCAGGGGCAGCCAATCTGATGACTTGACTATCCATGAGACGGAGAAGACAGAAAAAGAGAAAGACAAACAGGACTTAGAGATTGAAAACATTATCAAGGTAAGTGAGGGCTATAAGAATCTTTTTTTGTAATATTTATTTCATTACATCATGCAGCAAACTATCCATGGTAGTGATTATTTAACTAATTCATAGTGGCACTGGGCAGCTGCCAGTGCAGTTCATTTTGTCCATTTAAAAAGTACCATGTACACTCACTGGCCACATTTTGTTAGATACACCTGTTGTGCATCCTCAACCCGAAAAGGCCCCACAAGCTCATCTTTGATGATACCAGCCCAAACCAGTACTCCACCTCCACCTTGCTGGCGTCTGAGTGGGACTGGAGCTCTCTGCCCTTTACCAATCCAGCCACGGGCCCATCCATCTGGCCCATCAAGACTCACTCTCATTTCATCAGTCCATAAAACCTTAGAAAAATCAGTCTTGAGATATTTCTTGGCCCAGTCTTGACCTTTCAGCTTGTGTGTCTTGTTCAGTGGTGGTCGTCTTTCAGCCTTTCTTACCTTGGCCATGTCTCTGAGTATTGCACACCTTGTGCTTTTGGGCACTCCAGTGATGTTGCAGCTCTGAAATATGGCCAAACTGGTGGCAAGTGGCATCTTGGCAGCTGCACGCTTGACTTTTCTCAGTTCATGGGCAGTTATTTTGCGCCTTGGTTTTTCCACACGCTTCTTGCGACCCTGTTGACTATTTTGAATGAAACGCTTGATTGTTCGATGATCACGCTTCAGAAGCTTTGCAATTTTAAGACTGCTGCATCCCTCTGCAAGATATCTCACTATTTTTGACTTTTCTGAGCCTGTCAAGTCCTTCTTTTGACCCATTTTGCCAAAGGAAAGGAAGTTGCCTAATAATTATGCACACCTGATATAGGGTGTTGATGTCATTAGACAACACCCCTTCTCATTACAGAGATGCACATCACCTAATATGCTTAATTGGTAGTAGGCTTTCGAGCCTATACAGCTTGGAGTAAGACAACATGCATGAAGAGGATGATATGGACAAAATACTCATTTGCCTAATAATTCTGCACTCCCTGTATTAACAGAACATGGTTTATAAAACTGCTCCTACAACTGTTTTTGAATCATTTTTAATGACACTTTATTGTTCTGTTTTTGTCTTTTGGCATTTCTGTGCTAATTTCTTGTTTTAATGGTTCTCTAATTTAAACTGATTTTTCCTATTTTAATACCTAAATAAATAATCATTTATTTTTTGTTCATTTGTCTAAATTCTGGGAAAAGAAAGAAGTTTGTATTTGTTTAAGATACAATGAAATCATATTTGACATATTGGAAGATGCTGAAAAAACACTACAGGTATAAATGGAAACTACAGTTTATTTCTGTTATTTCCTGTGATAGTGTTTGTACACTCGCTCATGATAACTGTTCATTCAGCTGCTGTTTTTGTCTGCTGGACATCTTTAGCTTTCAGTAAGGATGCATTCATAGATCAGCACATCTTTTTGAACCACATTTCTTATGAGACTCAGAGTTTACATTTTGGAAATGTGGTGAGACCTGGGGTAGAAAGAGACTGAAGCCAGCTTCAACCTCGGCAGTTTTGTGTGTGTGTGAAGCAGAAAGATAAGAACTGTGTGGCCAACTCATCACACACATAATCCTGAATCAGAAAAACAGCATCAAGTGTTGTAATTGTTAAACACAGAAGTGTGATTTATATGTGGTTTTACTGATGGTTAACACAGTCGCACAAACACCTGAAACTGATCCAAATATAAAACAACATATTAAACATAAATATGTGCCAGTTACCAGAACTTATATGTGGTTTCACTGAGCTTTAATTATGCTCAGTTTATCAATACTCACTCATACAAAAGTTTGTTATGTTTTATTGATTATTTGGCTTTAGGTTTTCCAGTTTTCCAGCTGCTGCTGTTTAATGTTTGCCTGAGAAAAGAAATTTCAGTTAGTGTGGGAAGTTTGGTTAAGCTGGTGGAAAACAATACTGTTACACTGACCTTTTGGATAAGATTGTCTTACCTGTGGTTTCTCTGATGTGCACGACAAAACAGTCTCCAGGCAGCTTGAGTGCCCATTTAAAGGTTCCTGGTGGTACCAAGTGATTGAAGAGAGGATTGAAAAGCCATATTAGTTTATTGTAGATTGTAGTCAGTTGGCCAAGCTTGTAATGAAAAACGGTTCATTACTCGAAGCTTTCATCACAGTCCTCTTTGGTGACATCTGGTGGACAAATATATGAAGAGCAGCTTGAGTCTGCAGCTTATAATGAACTGCTTCATTCATTCATTCTTTTGCCATCAGAATTATTGTCTAAAGGCAAAGAAAGATGCCCAACGGATTTACTTTACCAAATTGACCATCCCAGCCTTGCCGTAATGGTCCATTTGATTCACCTTTTATTGTTTATTTTATTTTCACTTGCTGAATACAGGACAGACTTGACTGGTGGAAAGAAGGGGAGAAAGAAAGAGGGAAAGAGAAACAGCTGAGAAGAGGGACGGGGGGAGAAGGGCAAAAAACAAAAACCAACAGAATGGGCAGAAAAAAAAGAAAGAAAAAAAATGCATATATCGATCACCTGGATCACCTGTTGAGAAAGAAAAAAGAAAACAAGCAGAAGAAAACAAGAGTAATAGAATAAACAACATCACAATGATATATGGGAATATGACAGTAAATACTAAATATTAAACATTATTGTGCAGCACGTAAGATCGACAGCGCACAGTGTGCTTTGAGGTAGGAGCCAAAAAGGGTGTAGTTTGTGGGTGTGAGCACCCGTGTGTACACCTGTGAGCATGGACGCGCTTGTTTTTTTAAAAGGTTCCTTCATGTAATGATCTGCTAGAGGGTGTGGGGGGCCACAGCCCCGTCCACCAGGGCATGAAGCAGGTATGGAGGAGATCAAAACTCCAGACATCCAGAAGCCCCCAGAACACAAGAGACCAAGGAAGACCAACAGAGGGGCAGCCGCGCCACTGTCCCAGAAAGAGCTGAGGAGAGTCCCAGATGAGGGCTCACTCAGCAGCCGCGGAGCAGAAGCCAGGTGGGGTTGGAGTGACGCGCCCGTGAGCTCCGCCGGCAGCCAGCTGTGCCTGAGTGACCGAGCCCCAGGCCGAGAGGCCGGGGCACCCCACCTCCGAAGTGGCCCGAGCGAGCCCCAGGCTCCAGGCCCCGATAAGCGGCCGCCAAGGAGTGAGCCGGTGTGTACCTGGATGCCCATCCCCAGACACAAAGAACCACCAACGCACCGATGTCTGAGGGAGTCCGCCACTGGCAGGGGAAGTGGTGGTGGGGGGAGATAGGCCTCCAAACCTTGGAGGGCCTGAGATGTCCCCAGAGAGGTGGCGTCTGATACCCAACCTGACATATAGACACAGACATACAGGCACACACAGATACAAACATCCATTCCCATCCTCATGCTCTCATATGCACTTACTCCACACTCAACCAACGTGGAGACAAACATAAAGAGACGCTGTACACACGATCACACTCCCCAAGTGTACTCTACGAACCGGGTCTAGGTACCCTTGCCCCTGGAGGGGGGAACTGCACCCAGACCCAGGTGGTGTTACCCTTTTCCCTGCGGTGGGGAGAGGCAGACCGCCCCGACTCCGCAGCAGCAGGGAGGCCCCACACTCCAGACCGCAGTCGGACGGCCAACTCCTTAAATTATGTTATCATCAATAAATCATGTGGTCAGAAGAATCTGTGCTTACCTTGCAGGAATGTTTTAAATTTACAGATTGGGAAGTTTTTATTCAGTCTTGATGCTTTGGTGGATGTTAGCTCATATGCAGTTTTTTGTAAAGACATGATTATACCCCTTAAGCGTGCTAAAGTGTACCCTAACAATAAGCCATGGGTCACCAAATGCATCAAATCCTGTTTAAGGAAAAAGAGACAGGCTTTTAAAGAGGGGGCTGTTACTGACTTTCAGGCAGTCACCAAAGACTTGAAAATCGAGATCTTGAAAGCAAAACAGATCCACAAAAAGCTTCTTGAAAGCAAATTTGCTGCAAAACGTTTTGGGTCTGCCTGGACTTGTATGAAAACCATATCAGGGTTTCAAAATCCCCAGAGCAGCAGTCAGATCATTGTAGACGGTTTTAAGTCAGACAGAGATTTGAATTTGCTTTATGCTCGTTTTAGTTCTTCTGAACTGAAACAGAAACTGAAAGATACTCAACACTTCATCACCGAACTCAGCGATGTCCAAAAGGCCTTTCATACAGTTAATGTGAACAAGAGCCAGGGCCCTGATAACATTAGTGGCCGCCTGATTAAACCTTGTGCTAGAGAGAGAGAGAGAGAGAGAGAGAGAGAGATCTCTCTGGACTTTACTAGACAACGAGTGAAGAACATATAACGAATATCATCTTTAAAGTGATGAATAATAACTCTGCCTCTGTGTCTTCATAAAAAGATCGTAAAGAGGAAAGATGCTGAGCTGAAGCAGCTCTCACACACAGAGGATCACATCCAGTTTCTACACAACTACCCCTCACTGTCAGCACTCAGTGAGTCTACAGACTCATCCAGCATCAATATCCGTCCTCTGAGCTACTTTGAGGATGTGACAGCAGCTGTGTCAGAGGTCAGAGATAAACTACAGGACATTCTGAGAGAGGAACGGACAAACATCTCACTGACAGTCACTGAAGTGGATGTTTTACTGTCACAACCGGAGCCAAAGACCAGAGCTGGATTCTTAAAATATTCATGTGAAATCACACTGGATCCAAACACAGCAAACAAACATCTGTTATTATCAGAGGGGAACAGAAAAGTAACAGTAATGGAACAACAACATTATTCTGATCATCCAGACAGATTCACTGAATGGTTTCAGGTCCTGAGTAGAGAGAGTCTGACTGGACGTTGTTACTGGGAGGTGGAGTGGAGAGGGAGAGGAGCTAATGTAGCAGTCGCATACAAGACTATCAGCAGAAAAGGAGGTAATGAATGTTTATTTGGACGTAATGACAAATCTTGGTCATTAGATTGTAACAACAACAGTTATACATTTTTGTACAACAGCATCCAAACTCGTGTCTCAGGTCCTCGTTCCTCCAGAGTAGGAGTGTACCTGGATCACAGAGCAGGTATTTTGTCCTTCTACAGCGTCTCTGAAACCATGACTCTCCTCCACAGAGTCCAGACCACATTCACTCAGCCGCTCTATGCTGGACTTTGGCTTTACTATAAATATGGAGCCACTGCTGAGTTGATTAAAGTGAAATAGACTGAAGTCTTTCATATTGTGGGTTTAAATCTGTATTTTAGTTTCATTTTATTTTCTCTCCATCATTTCTGCACAGAGATCAGCTGTCAGTCAAACATTATGGGTGGTACCTCCACATCTTCTAGTTGTTCTCTTGATGTTTCTGAGTTTTTAAAGGAGATCTTTCCTGTGACTGTTTATGGAGGCTATCACTGCTCATCATCATTTTGATTTACTAAAATATTTCCCCACATGAAAATGTAAACTTCTCTATCCTCTAAATGTTTCTGGAATATTTGTATTGAAAAATGTCGACATTTCTCTTTATGAGTATGGCAGACCATGTGTGTGTGTTTGTGTTTGTTTTTGTCAAAATCATCAAACAAATGAGGAAAAACTGTGATTTTAATGAATGAATTCATATATTGTGTTGATGTTTTATTGTGTGAATAAACTGGAAGGTTTAACTATAAATCAAACTTTGAACAAAGTCTTTTCTTCTGTCTTCATTCCAGGATCTCACTCAAATCTGATGCAGAAAATATGAAACTAATCTGAGAGAATAACTGAAGCAGTTTTCCTCCTGAAGCATCACAAAGTTCAGAGTTCATGTTTAGAGCAGAAGATTCAGCAGTCGCTCTGTGACCTTTCAACTTTCTTCACTAAAACAGCTTCATTACAGAGAAACAAGTCACATTATCTTCATGTTCTTAAGTCCTTTCAGATGTTTGTAATGGTCCTTGAATGCAGCATCAGTGTTGCAGGTTTAAAAGGTCACTTTCTGTTGTGTTCAAAGATTTCCTTCAGATATGGTCTTTAATCAGTAAAGCCAGTGATACAGCAGTGTCATTAGCTGTGTTATTGGCACCAGGCTGTGTTTATGTATGTATTTAATTTGTCTGAGGAAGTCTTCAGCATGAAATGATCATTTGCTCAGCTGCTGTGTCTCATCTCTTATCAGACATTGGTTGGAACAGAGTTTTGTTGCTGACCATCTGACAAGAGGCTGAAGAAAAGCTTCAGGCTTCATTTGGACACTACGTTGGACAGAAGTCTCCACAAAAATGACTCAGAAACACAAATATTATTAATGAAAGTCCAAATTTCAAAAAGGGGTCATACATGATCCTGAGAAATGTCCTTGAACATTTGAACATGAGTCAGAGGGTTGTCAGGTTTCTACACTGCATCGTGGCATCAAGCCTGAGATGTCTGTGTGAACAAGTATGGAGGACACAAATGCACAGACGGAGTCGAGCTGTTTACTGCTGATGAGGAAGGAAAATAGTCTGTTGGATATTAAAGCAGCATTTATTAGAGTAAGAACAGATACTTGTGTCCTTCATTTGATCCCCGTCAATTTACAGAAGACTTAAGGACCCTTTGACTTCTAACATACAGCTGCATGTTTACAATTTTATTATTTATTTATTTCTAGCAAAGCGAGACTTTACTGATTAAAGACATATAATCAGACATATTACTGTTACTTTCTGAAAAAGACTCACATAAAGCAGATTTATCTCAAGCAAACATCAAGACACATCCTTCATGGCTTAAAGTTGCAGTGGGACTCTTTCGCCATCTGGTGGTTGTAACAGTTATGACGACTGTTCCTGCATATATGTCCCTCCTCAGTGTGAAGAAGACTGGACTCCAAGCCGCTCCTGCTGATCACTGCGTGTTCCTCCTGTGTCTAAAATCTATTTCCATTATGAATCAGGAAACTGTTTGCACCAATCATAAAGGCAATAAAATACGTCACACACTAAGAAATAACAAAAAGGAATTGTGGATTTCAAGGAGATTTTTCCCTCGTTTTTTTGAAATCATAAGAATACAAACTAATGCAAGACTGTCATGTTTTCATAAGTTTTTTAGAGACACTGTTCTGTTGTATTCTAGGACATCAGTCACTTTTTAAATGCATGCTACTCCTTCTCATCATCATCAGCACCCATGACCTCCTTTTAGTCTTTGTTTTGTTATTTTTCAGAGTTCAGGAGACGTTCTTATGGGATTTCCACAGTGTACAAGTGCTGTTTAGACCCTTTACCTAAATGAAAAGAGTAAAGTACAAAGTAGATTTACTCACTGCAGGAAAATAATGCCTCAATCTGATATATTGTCTTATATGACAAACTGAAACTGATGCATCAAAGTGTAAGCAGCATTTTCCTGTTACAGCTGGTCTAGATGGAACTGATCTGATCTCCTTTATGTACAGGTAGATATCCAGTGGGTTTGCTAAGGGTCACAGATGAGGGGCTGTGTGAGATGTTTAATGGGAAAGGAAATAAAACCATTGTTCCAGACCTGCAGCTAAGATACTCGAGTATCTTCAAATATGAAGCTGAGTATTACTTCCATACTTTCCTCCACTGCTGATGACCTTGTTACCTGCTGCTCCCTGTTAATGTGACCAAGTGGTCGGCGGGGTTCTAAAAGAAATAATAAAAATGACAACGCCACCTGGGGGGAAATTCTAGCCCCCAGGAAATATGAACTATAAAAATAAAATGTAATTAAAACAACGCTCGCACAGGTTCAGGGATGCACACTGAGGCCAACTCAAATATGAACACAATTTTATTTATTAATATAAAATGAAAAGCAAAGCAACAGTGCACTGAATATCTAAAACGGTGTCCCAAATTACAATAAAAATAAATACAACTGGGACTTACCAGCAGCGGTGGACCAAAAGAACCACAAAAAAAAAAAACCTACTACAGTCTATTCACCTGGTGCTGTACAACAAAAGAAGTGTGGAAAACGACCCACCACCTGAGGTCCCATGGCCGCTGGCAAATCCTCAGTTCGCTGAAATAAAAACACGAGATAAACACATTAAAAAGGATAAAAACATGGGACATAAACAAGCTCTCAACCTAGAAAACAAAAGGAAGAAACAATTAAAAGGAAAACAAAAGTCGGTGATACAACACGCCCAGTTATACACCACAGAGCACTGGTTAAAATACTTTCACTCGGCGAACCAGCCCACAGCTGGTGCTGGGTCCGATTGTCCTTGGTCTGCTCGGTCTCACACAACTTCCCACAGCTGGGAGAAGGGGAAAGGCAGTACCAGTTCGTACAACCGGCCCAGTATACGGCCGAGAACTGCCCCGGCCAGCCGCGAAAGCTGGAGAGAACAATAGTCCAAAAGGGCGTGGAAAGGCAAGCTACAAGGGAAAACTGGGCCGCCGACAGATTAATCGTAATATAACAAAATCAACGAAACAAGACAGCAGCACGGCAGGTGCCCGACTCGCTACGTAGCCAAAGCAGGCGGTTGGTCCCCGAGAGGGCACGGCAGCAATCAAACCCTACGAATTAGAAAAAGGCAAAACTAACCTTAGTCCTCTTTAATTTACAAAACTAGCAGCTATAAAATAAGCGGCTTACCCCAGAACTTGGAGGCGCTGTACTGCACGGCGGATGCACTCACGCGTCTCCTCACCACGGCTGGAGCAAAGGAGAGAAAAACAGCCGCGCTGTAGCGGGCCGCAGAAATATAACTACTAATTGCCGACGTTAGGGAGAGATCAGAAATCGAAGAGAAGACCTACCTCTAATAATCGCGCGACCTGATCACCTCAGTAATTGAACCAGCAAGCCAGCGTCTACCGCTGTATCGCACCAGAAGCTCGGTGGGAAATAATCCAACGAAAGAACCCGGCTTCTCTTTATACGGTGAACGCCGCCCTGTAATCAATATACAGGTGTGCTCCTAGTCGACGTAAGCGCGCAGCGAGAGCAAGCACAGGAGGGAGAGAGAGAAAGCAGTAGCGCAAGTGGGGGCGAGAGAGAAAGAAAAAGCGAGTAGCCCTTCCGGCCACATTAATGATCAGCCTCAGTTCTGATAGTAAACTGTTGGCTCTCGTTCTGTCAGGTTGTTGCTCAGTGACGTCTTGTTTTCATTTTCCTTCTTCTTCAAATGTGTCTTCCTTTAACTCTTTGCTTTTGTTTCTGCTTCAAACACCAAATGATACACGTGCTGCACCTCTGATGGTTTGTCAGAGAGCAGAACAATTTACATTACAGAGAATATTTTACAATTGAACATAAACTTTAAATGCATCATGTGTTTCCCATTACTGGCTGACTTGTCTGTGTCTTTTGAAAGGTGATAGTTGTGTATCTTTAATCAGTTAATGCAATATGCTTGACTGAAAGAGCCATCCAGCGAGTCAGATGGAGAATTCTTCATGTCGATTCTCATGCAGGTCCAGAGAGCAGATGTTGCTGCGTTGCAGCAGCTTTTTGCAGATGTGTTCTCCCCCTGCCCGACCGTACAGCTCTCACAGAGCACCATTTTATAACCCGCCCTGGTGTGACGGTGCGTTCACGGCCCTACTGGTTACCTGAAGTTAAAAGACAAATTATTTAGAGAGAATTGGCTGAAATACTGATGCTGGGAGTAATAAAAGAGCCGCACAGTGAGTGGTATAGCCCCATAGTTCTTGTAATTGAAGACAGATGGGTCTGTTTGTTTCTGTCAACTACCACAAGGTGAATGAGTGTGTCTCAGTTTGATGCTTACCCAATGCCCCGACTCAAGAAACTCCTGGAACGGTTAGGCACTGCTCGCTTTCTCAAGACACTGGATTTAACCGAGGGCTACTGACAGATGCCTTTGTCTCCAGAGTCTAAGGAAAAAAGATATTTCTCCACTCTGAATGGTTTGTACCAATGTATCACACTTTTGCTTGGCTTGCTGGGAGCCTAAGCCACTTTCCAATGACTCATGGACTGGGTGCTGAGTCCACGCATCTTTCATCGAAGATGGGTTTTTATTTTGCATGGTTTTATTGGCATCCTGACAGTTGTTTGGTGTCATTGACACTCACAAACAATTACGTACTCACGGGAGTTTCTTTTGAACCTTCTGTGGAACTGCCCATCTCTGGATTCTTTTTACCCTTCAGTGTTTTCCAGCCCTGGATCATCCTCTAATCACAGGAACACTTTTGAGGACTGAGGAAGCAAATATGATACAATCGTATTCCTTTGCCATCAATAATCCTGGCTAATGTGCAGTGTTTGAGGAGTAAATTGGATGAACTGAATTTGAATGTCGCACATTTACGTGACTACAGGGACACATGTCTAATGGCATTCACAGAGACTTGGCTCAGGGATTCTGATCCTAATTTAGCAATTTGAATCAGCTGAGTTGGATCAAGAACACATCTAAAACCTGTAGGACACCTGCACTCGAGGCCTGGAGTAGCCTACCCCTGCACTAAACCATAAACGTTGTTGCCATTGCACATTGCACTTTTTTGATGATAGAATTTGGACTGTTTCTTTGGGCTTTTGTGTGTGTGTGTGTGTGTGTGTGTGTGTGTGTGTGTGTGTGTGTGTGTGTGTGTTGTGTTAGCTTGTTTTGGTCTCTCTATGGACAGACTGCAAATCAGTTTCCCACTGGAGACAAAAAAGTTCCCATTGACTAATGCCTTAAAAGATGGATTGCATCTTGGTGCAGTGTTTCTGCAAGCTGAAGGTGAGCACTGGAAACTTATAGCCTACACATCCAGATTCATGACAGAGAGTGAGTGTCATTTACACTCAAACTGAGAAGGAATGATTGGTATTGGGGTGCAGTTTGTCACGCTCTACTACTGTTGTGTTATTTTTTCTGCTCTTCTGTGCTCACTCAGTTTTAATGATGTATTAGCTGCCCTGGTGTATGATCGCCTGGCTTTGCTATCCATCCGATCCTCTATGATGCCTCACGATGTCTCGTCGTCCTCCGGCATTTTCCACCCTCCTCCATTAAGTCCTCGTCAGGCGATTTCGGTGGTTCCTCTAGACCACGGAGAAGGAGAGGGAGAAGAGGAGGTATTCAGGTAAAGCTCAGGCTTTACTGGCGGCGGGGTTTGGCTGGTAAGTGACGGCGAGCGTGCGTTGTCTCCTGTGTTCAGAAAAGCTCCATGGAGGGGGACTTGTTTTCCACGGCCTTGTTTGGATACGCAGGGCCCGGCTCTTTGAGACCGTGCCACCTTAGGAGGGTTTATCCAGACTCTTCTTCGGGCTGGCTTTTTCTTCCCTCGGTGAGTTGATTCTAGGAGCGTGACGGCTCGAACCCTGTGTATTTATGTCCCTTAACTCGAGCCTCTGCAAATAATGAGGCTTCTAGCTCACTGAATATGGCGCTTTTTAACGCTCGATCTCTGTCTAATAAATCATTCTTGTTGAATGGTTTTATATTATCTAAAAAACTGGATTTTTTATTCCTGACTGAGACCTGGCAGCGGGATGTAGACTACTCGTCACTTGTTGAACTCGACCCGGCCTCGGTTATCTTGTTGGGGTGGTGGGCTTGCCGTGGCTTTCCAGGACCATTTCTCCTGCGGCTCCGTTAAAATTGGACATTTTCTTTCGTTTGAGCTGCAGCTGCTTAAAATTGGTAACAAGGATCCTTTCTACTGTGCTGTGGTGTATCGTCCACCTAATAGGTTCTAATAGATCTAATAGGTTATTTTTATCAGAGCTCAGTGACTTCTTATCCGCTACTATGAAGCTGTCTAGGGTGCTCATAGTTGGGGACTTTAACATACACGTTGATGATGACTCCGACCCATTCGCCAGAGACTTTATGAACATTATGGATTCTTTTCATTTGACTCAGCATGTGTCCGGTCCTACACACAGCAAAGGTCACACACTGGACCTTGTTTTTACTTTGGATTTAAATATTGATTTTATTTGCTCTGAGAACATTTTTATTTCTGATCATTATTGTTTTTAACTTGTCTTTTAATGAGCCTTTGTCCCCGTCAGACGGATGGTTAGCTCTCGCATCTTAAACTCCTCCACAGCGGAGAAATTTGTGGATGCTTTTAACTTACAGCTATCTCCTCAAAATGGTTTTGATTTCTCAACCAGTCTTTTTAATAATTATTGCCTTTCTATTTTAGAAGAAATTTGTCCGGTTTAAGACGAGTGTTTCTGCCTCCAAATCTCCTCCTTGGCCAAATGACAGTATTCATTGTCTAAAACGTGATTGTCGTAAAGCGGAGCACAGGTGGAGGAAACCTCATCTAAATGTTCAACTCCTCTATCTAAAGGACCTTTTAGCTTCTTTTAATAATGCGATCAGAGATGCGAGAGCTGCCCATTTCTCACACTTGGTTACAAAGAGCAGAGGCTATCCTAAGATGCTATTCAACACCATTAGTGACATTGTTTAGTGAAATTAGGGAAATCTTCTTTCTTTTCTGCTTGCAAAAATTCATAATGTGAGAATGAATTTGATATTCAGTTGTACGTTTCTTTTAAGCCCGGGGATTTATCTAAGCTTCAGCGTCTGAATAATTGCTTCGATTCGATCAAACGTTGGATGGCTGCAAATTTCCTGCAACTCAACGAGAGGAAAACCGAAGTCCTTGTATGCGCCCCTGATAGATTTTTATCGCAGATAGTGAAAGCCCTTGGTCCTCTCTCACTCTATGTTAAATCCTCTATCAGGAATTCAGGTGTCACTTTTGACTCGACTCTCACATTGGATGGGCACGTGAAATCTCTGGTTCGGTCTTGTTTTTATCACTTAAGAAATGTGGCTAAGCTAAGCCCTGTTTTATGTCGCTCTGAACTGGAGATTGCTATACATGCATGCAAAACGCTGCAGCTAGGCTTTTGACAAAATCCTCCAAGTACTCACATGTGACACCGTTGTTATCTCAGCTTCCTGTTGAATTTAGAGTCCATTTTAAGATCCTGGTCTTGACTTACAGAGCTGTGCACGGACTGGCACCAGCCTACATCTCTGATCTGCTACAGCCCGATGTCCCCAGCAGCTCCCTGAGGTCATCTGATCAGGGCTTACTTGCTATAAAACAGACTAAGATGAGAACTAAGGGTGACAGAGCTTTTGCCACTGTGGCCCCGAGACTGTGGAACTCTCTCCCCCAAACATTAAGAACTGTGGACTCAGGAGCTGTTTTTAAAAAAACAACTCAAAACTCACCTTTTTAAAACTGCTTTTGGTAAATTTTTTGCCTGTTTTATTTTGTCTTTTTAAAATCTTTTTATGACTTGTAATCTTATGTGCAGCACTTTGTGATTCTGTCATGAAACATGCTATATAAATTATTTATTTATTTATTGGCTTAGAGAGGTTCCACAGCTTTGTATGTGGCTTACCCTCTTTCACTGCAGAAACAGATCATTGCCCACTAGTATCTATTATCAAGAAGAACTTGAATGAAATGATGCCAAGAATTTAGCGTCTGATAATGAGAATGCAGAGATTTGACTTTCAGCTAGTTTACACGTCAGGAAAGCACCTGATAATTGCAGATGCACTCTTAGGAGCACCCACAGGGGGCATGGTGAGTACAACAGAAGAAGACATTCAGACTCACATAAACATGGTCTCTGCCAAACTTCCTGTGCCAGACATGAAATCTAAGCAAATAACTGATGAGACTGCACAAGACACAGAACTGCAACATGTTATGGAAAGCATGTCAAATGGATGTTTGTTGGCTTGTGTCCACTCTTCTACCATATTAGAGGAGAACTGAGTGTAGTCAATGGACTGCTATTGAAGCAGGACAAAATTGTCATTCCACAGACAATGAGGCAAGAGATGCTTACCAGATCACATGAAGGTCATCTCGGAATTGAGAAATGCAAAAGAAGGGCAAGAGAGACAGTCCTTTGGCCTGGAATGAACAGAGAGATAAAAAATATGATAAGAAGGTGTGAGACATGTCAGAAGTAACACAATAAACAGACCAAGGGATCTATGGTTGTTGATGAAACACCAACAGCGCCAGGATGGATTTGTTTCATGTTAAAAACAACTAAATTTACAATATTTACAATGAACTTTTGACCTACTCAAAATTTTAAAAATATAAATAAATAAGACTATAAATAACCTTTCTGAGAATGTCCAAACACCAAGTGCAGCTATCAAACTTTAAGTAGGTTGCAATTTTTACTGAAAGTTGTAAATCAAACAAACCCTGTTAGTGCCTCCCTTCACAGATGTGTCTGTATCAGGATGGGTCTAAACAACATGGTGTAAATGCAGTTGCTGGTGAGCCTCATTTCCTGTAGGAGGTGAGACACAGAGAAATGGACCTTCCCTGTCGAGCGCTGGGAGAAAAACTCCTGCTCATCCCCTCACTTGGCGCTTCCCCGTTAACCCACTAGATGGCAGGTTTGCCATTAGAAGATCAGGAATAGACCCATTCATTCAAACGTTGATCCCATTACTTACAGAACAAATGACTATGACCTGTCATATAACAAACTTATAAAAACATGCCTCAGAAATACCCGTGAGACAGAATACGTACTATTAGACACTTGCATGGAGAAACCTTATGAATACCAGCGCTCACACACTCACGTGTGCACGCAGGTACTTACAGACTCACACTATCTTGGGTGGCTGCTGCCTCAACATATCAAGCATTATCGATTTTGTGTACTGCTTAAAAAGATTCAGCATTTATTATTTACTGTTACCCAGTGTTGGGCAAGTTTGAAAAAGTAATTAATTATAGTTACTAGTTACTTCTTCAAAAAAGTAACTGAGTTACAATATTCTAAAAATAATTAATTACTTGAAAAGTAACTATTGTGTTACTTAAAAAAAAAAGTTTAGCCCTCTGGGGTCCAGGGTTTAATTGGCCATTTTTTACTACTTTTGACTTTCCCTCCACATTTTACCTTTAAAAACTATTTGCTTTGCCTTGTTTGGTTTCATTCTTTTCAGCACAACCTCACATGTCTGAATTTACAGTTATGTTTTCATTTTGACAAACCGTATTAGCACAATTGATCTAAAATCCGACAGAAAACATAAAAGTAGAAAAGGTTTTATTTTTTTACTGTAACAACATGTTTATTGAATCATATTTCATATTTCATAACTTTCATGACATTAAATGCAATTGTCAATTTTAAAATCCTATGCACAAGTTTTGCAAACAACAAAGTTATTTGCAGCCATTTACCTTTTACCTTTTCAAAATAACCATTTCAGACTATTTACAGAACAATCAGCTGTTCTGCATTCAGTAAGATGCCACACAAAATATTTCTGTGCGCTATAAAGGAGAACATCACAGCCTGATACCTGCAGGTCTGACAGCAGCAGGTGTATCACTCCTGTTGGAGACAGCAGTCACCTCATTGTTCTGACACACAACACAAAACTATCCACAACACTACACACTTACACAAGACAACACATTAACTACACACTCCAAACACGCTAAACCTCACAAATCTCTCACATCTCAAAACTCGCTCTCTCTCTTTTTCTGCTCTCTCTCTCTCTCTGTCTCTGTTTCTCTCTCTCTCTCTCTCTCGCTGTCACTCTTAAATCTTCCCCCTCTTCCTAAACAACCAAATGTCATGTTGCCATATCATTTTTGATTGGTCGACATGGTGCATTTTTACACCAACACGACCAGGCTGTTTTTTGTTTGCTCATAAGCAGAGAGTGCTCGCTGCGCTGTCCTTAGACAGTAAACGTGACAAAACTATTCAGGAAAAAACAGGCATATATATTGTTTATCATGACTCTGGTTTTACGTGGCCTATCAACACAATTTAAAAACTGATATATATCACCTTGTTGCTTTGTCTTAAAGTGGTCATGAGATTGGCTTACCGACTACTTTATTCTTCCTCAGTCAAACAGCAGCACTCATGCGATTGTTTTGCCCCCTTAGCTCCAGGTGTTTTTCTTTCCCTCTCCTTCTGTTAACTTTCTTCCTAACTTTTCTTCTTGTTTTCTTTCCCGTCCCCGAGTCCAGTCTGGCCTGATTACAATACTTTAGAACAAAAATAACTAATTAAGATCAAATAAACTATGACAATCAAGTGGACAAGTATAGCAAAAGGCCCACTTGGGAAAGTAAATCTGTTGGGCATTTTTCTTGGCCTTCAGACAATAATTCTGATTGCTACAGTGCCAGACAGGACAACAACAAAAAGTATTGATCATTTTGTGTTAACGTGAACCCAGATGCAGACACAATGTGAAGCACTCTCTTGAATTTCACAAACTTTATTTGCAAACAGGAAATACTTGGTCTGTGGCAAACAGGTAATCAACAATGAGACAGACTTGGGGAACGAGGGAGTTGCAGGGCGAAGGCACTGTGACACTGTGACCCTCTACAAAATGCCATGTTTAGAAAAGTTAGTGAAACAAACTGATCAGCCGTCTTATCCTGTCTTGTGATACAAAATACATCCTCTGTAATCCACAAGGGTGTAACCATTGTTATCCTTGAATTTGTGCATTGTCAGCCAAGATTGTTTGTTTCTTTCCTTTTGACCAGATGCAACTGGTTTCCTGTGCCAACACCGTGTGGTGCTGTGGTAAAGAATAGAGAAGGCACACAGATTGAGCTGCTGTTATCTTCACAGGAAGGTTTGTTCTTCACAATAGTGTCTTTGAACAGCTTCAGGAATCATTACATTCAATGCAAAGGAAAGACCTTCTGCTTCAGTCCCATTTACAATACATGGACACAGTTTCCTTTGCTAGAGTCTGTATAAATCTCTCAGCACAACTCTGACAAAACATGCTGCTTGAGTCCATTCAAAATATTACAACTACAATATCTAACATCAAACTTTATCATATATTGTGGCGGACCACCAGGTGGCTCCACTCACACCCAAGTTGAAAGGAAGTGCTGGGGTGGAGATTTTGGCACTTACTGTATGTGAAGTTTGTGAGAGTCAGTTAATAAAGTTGGAGTGAGACACTGAGACCTCTCCTGTCGTTATTACATACCTCCACATTGGTGACCCCTGTGGCGAACATGCTAAGGCTCGAAGACAAAGCCAGCCCCGGCCTGGGAGCATCGGCTGCCGCCGGACTTCCACCTCTGCCGATGGCTGCGTTTGCTGTGGCGCTTAAATTGCCGGATTTTTGGCTTCACGACCCTCCTTCATGGTTCGTGCACGTAGAAGCTCAGTTTGCTCTTCGTGGAGTTTCGGCCGACGATACTAAATACCACCATGTGGTGGCCTCACTTGACCCGCTGTCAACCCGCCGCGTGATGACTCTCCTCCGGGACCCCCCAGCCCAAGGCAAGTACACCGCCCTCAAGGCGCTGCTGCTGCGGCATTACTCCCTCTCTGATGCTGAGCGAGCCGAGAAACTCCTTTCCCTCGCGGGCTTGGCCGACGGCACAGCTCTCGAGCTCATGGAGAGCATGCTGTCCTTACTGGGCGCGGATGACGGAGGATTCCTCTTCACCCACCTCTTTCTCCGACAGCTGCCGGCTCCAGTGCGCGCTGGCCTTGCCAACTCCCCGCTATTGGCCACGAAAGATTACCGCTCCCTTGCGGAAGAGGCGGATCGCATCCTCCTGGCTACCAGAAGTTTCGGCGTCCAGGCAATTGTCCCGGGTTCACCAGCCGTTTCCCCCGCCCCTCACCGATGCTCCAGGGGCCCTCCGACTCGTCCACGGTGGCTGGAATCGCTGCACGGCGGCACCGTGGAAAAGGGCTTTGTTTTTATCATCAGCGTTTTGGAGCGAAGGCACGGCGCTGTCTCCCGCCTTGCAGTTTCCAGACCCAGGGAAACGGGCACGCCAGCGCTCTGTAGCAGCCGCGACCGCTGGCAACAAGGAAAGGCTGCTTTTCATAGAGGACTCACGCTCGGGGAGGCGTTTCCTGGTGGACTCCGGCTCACAGAAGAGCCTTCTTCCCCCGGCTGGTTCGGACAGGCTAGCTGAGGGCTGCGGGCCATTGCTAACTGCGGCTAATGGCTCCCCCATCAAAACCTTCGGTGAAAGGTTGGTGACTGTTTGCTTCATGACCGTGACTTTCAGTGGAACTTTGTTGTTGCTGCTAGCTCTGTGCCTATAATAGGCGCTGATTTTCTTTGTGCTCACGGACTGCTGGTTGATGTTGCCAACAGACGTTTAATTGATGCTGTGTCATTTTCCTCATTACCCTGTTTGACTCGGGGTGCCCAGCCCGTGGTGCATGCTAACTCAGTAGATTCGGGTGACGCTTTTCAGTGTTTGCTTTCTGAGTTTCTCTCACTCACTGTCCCCACTTTCTCGAGCACTGTGACGAAGCACGGGGTGGAGCATTACATAACTACAGTAGGGCCCCCGGTGTTTGCGCGCGCGCGCCGCCTCGACCCTGCCAAACTGGCTGTCGCTCGGGAAGAGTTTGCCACCATGGAGCGCCTGGGCATCGTGCAGCGTTCGAATAGTGCCTGGGCTTCCCCGTTACACATTGTTAAGATATTCATTGTGTGTACTCATGTTGTACAATATGTTTAACAGAGAGACAGTATTTTAGTTGTCACCACAAGGAGGCACTGTTTCATTGTAAGGGCACGTATGCTGCGTCATCACGCCCCTGAGAAGAGGTGTACCCCAACAAAGTGGCACCCATGTAGAAAGTTTTTGCCGCGTGCTTATGCGAGGAATAAAGTTCCCTAAATGTTAAGGACATTTTTGCCTCCGTCGTCATTTTTCCTTCGAGTTGATCGCTGTCGATGCTGCAATACTCAACAGGTTATGGGCCCAGGGCCGACTCGAAGAGGAGTTTTTTTTCTTATGAAGATCCGGAGCCGCAACGGATAGCGGGCTAACGGCTAAATAGCAACATGGATCAACGAGGAGCAAGCAGGCTGCCTCGACTCATGTTTGACAGAGATGAGACCAAATATGAACTTTGGGAAACTAAGGTGCTAGGATATTTGCACTTGTTGGGATTAAGAGACACTGTTCTGAAGGAACCGAACAGTGAGGCTGAAGTAGCGGCAGACGGTAAGAAGAACGCTGACGCTTACGCCGAGTTAATCCAATTTTTGGATGATAAAAGCCTCTCGCTGATTATGAGAGATGCCCTGATAATGGGAGAAGAGCATTAGAAATATTGAGGGACTACTACGCTGGAAAGGGAAAGCCCCAAATCATCAACCTGTACACCACGCTGACATCGCTTCAGAAAAAGAGGGAAGAGACTGTCACAGACTATGTCATCAGAGCAGAGGCCGCCATTACAGCACTGCGCAATGCGGGTGAGACTTTAGGTGATGGATTATTGATTGCTATGGTTTTAAAAGGACTACCTGGAAGTTTTAAACCATTTGCAATACACGTTACCCACGATAAAGACGATATGACATTTGCTGAGTTCAAAACAAAGCTACGGAGTTACGAAGACACTGAAAAGTCAAGCGCATCAGAGTGTAGCGACAACGTAATGAAAACAGGAGTAAGAACCGGGCGTGAGAACACGAGATTCACCGCACAATGCAGATACAAGAGCGATGTGGACATTGTGTGTTTCAAGTGTGGACTAAAAGGCCACCGAGCAAAAGTGTGCAGACGGAGGACGTGGTGCAGTCATTGCAAAAGCAACACACACAGTGATACCACGTGTAGACATAAAGACAAACAAGATGGCGCGCGGAAGGTCGCAGATGAGAGCGGCAACGGATCCAAAGCAGAAACGCCGGATTATACCTTCAGGATTAAGGGCGCAGACATCAAAGTCCAGCAGTCAGCATACAGCATTCAGGAGAAAGGCCTGTTGGTCGACACTGGGGCTACCTCACATATCATCAACGACATCGCCAAGTTCAAGAGCTTCGACGACGCGTTCAGACCGGAGTCTCACAGCGTGGAACTGGCAGACGGTACCCAGTGCAGAGGCATCGCCCAACAGAGGGGGGACGCAGAGGTGTTCCTGATTGACAATACAGGCCAGCGACGCAAAGCAACGCTGAAAGATGCGCTGTTTATTCCATCATACCCCCAGAACATATTCTCTGTAAAGTCAGCCACTGCATTAGGAGCAACAGTCACCTTTAAACAAGGGCAGGACATGTTGACCCACAAAGACGGTACTAACTTTAACATTCATGTGTATGGCAAGTTGTACTATTGCAAACTGAAGTTGAGGGTAAAGATAAGTGTAACACCTGTCATGACATACAGGCATGGCATGAGATATTAGGTCATTGCAACTATGAAGATGTAGTAAGATTACAAGGTGTGGTTAACGGTATGCAGATTAAGGGGAGAACTGATAGACCTGACCAGGAATGTGAAGTGTGTATCCAGGGGAAGTTTGCACAAACCCGAAACAGAGATCCTGATACAAGAGCAAAGGCTCCCTTACAAATGGTCCACACAGATTTAGCAGGTCCGATAGCCACTGAATCTATTGATGGGTACAAATACGTACAGTCATTCACTGATGATTATTCAAACTCAGTGTTTGTATATTTCCTTAAGACAAAAACTGATACAGTGCAGGCAACAGAGAAATTTCTAGCGGATGTTGCACCATATGGCAATGTAAAATGCATGTAGATCAGACAATGGGACGGAGTTCACATGCAGAGATTTCCAACCCTGTTAAGGAAAAATGGCATTAAGCATGAGACATCAGCCCCGTACTCACCCCATCAGAACGGTACAGCCGAGAGGGGGTGGCGTACTCTTTTCGAGATGGGCAAGTGCATGCTAATTGAGAGTCAGCTACCGAAATGCCTATGGAACTATGCCATTCAAACTGCTGCTGTAACACGGAACAGATGCTTTAATAAGCGAACAGGGAAAACACCCTACCAAATGCTGACAGGTAAAAAGTCAGACTTGTCAAGATGCAGAAGTTTGGGTCTGTGTGCTATGCATACAAACAGGACAAGGGGAAACTTGATTCAAAATGTGACCAAGGTTTCTTTGTAGGTTATGATAAGAACAGTCCCGCCTACTTAGTTTACCACCCCGAAACTGAGAAAGTTCAGAAACATAGACTTGTTAAGTTTGTGAGCAAAGTAAATGTAGAAAGACAAACACAGACAGATGAGGGAGAACTAAATGATGACTGTAGCAGAGTAAGACAGCCTATGGCTAACAGACCTTCAGAGAAAGGTGACAAGGACAATGAGGAGGTTTCAGAACCTATTGTGAGGGACAAAAGTCCACAAAGTGGTATACCTGATGAGCGTGAACGAAAAGGCTCAACTGTGGCAAGTGATGGATCTGTCAACAAAAGGTATCCTATTAGGGAGAGAAGAAAACCGGACATTTAAATGACTTTGTAGCTGCCAACAGTGGCAGCGATGAGATCCACACTACCATAGACTACTGCTACAGGGCAGTGTGTGGTGTCCCAAACACATTTAAGGAAGCCATAGAATCAGCTAACTCAAAGAACTGGATCAAAGCCATGGATGAAGAAATTCACTCGTTACGGGAAAATGACACTTTCACCCTAACCACTTTGCCAAAGGGAAAGAAAACAGTGGGGGGGAAGTGGGTTTATTCCGTTAAGAGTGACATTGAGGGAAACGACAAATATAAGGCAAGGTTCGTAGCCAAGGGTTACAGCCAACAGTTGGGGATAGATTATGGAGAGACATTCTCACCAACAGCCAACTTAACCAGCATAAGACTTTTGTTACAGAAAGCAGCGCAGGAGAACCTGTTACTCCATCAAATGGATGTGAAGACAGCGTATTTACACGCTCCCATTGATTATGAAATCTACATTGATCAGCCTGAAGGTTATGAAGAGGGAGAAGGGTTAGTCTGTAGATTACAAAAATCCTTGTATGGGTTAAAACAATCTGGTCGTAACTGGAATAGGATCTTGCATGAATACCTAACAGCGAACAGTTTCAGGCAAAACCCAGCAGACCACTGTGTTTATACCAAAGAGGCAAAACATGGCAAAGTGATTATGATCATCTGGGTGGACGACCTGATAATTGCAGCTGGCAATGAAAAGGTAATGAAGGATGTGAAAGAAATGCTTTCAGTCAGATTTAAGATGAAAGACTTGGGCAGACTTAAGCATTATCTGGGTATTGATTTCACTCGGTCTGATGGATGTGTAACAATGTCACAAGAACATATGTCAACAAGATACTGATGAGGTTTAACATGCAGGACTGTAAACCCAGAGAAACTCCCTGTGATCAGAAGTTGTGTTACACAGAAGATGCTACTAAGATAGAAGATGTGAGGATGTATAGAGAGGCTGTAGGCAGTCTTATATACCTCGCATCAGGTACCCGTCCTGACCTGAGTTTTGTGGTAAGCAAGTTATCACAACATTCCATGAGCCTACAGAAGAACAGTGGGGAACTGTGAAACATGTGTTGAGATATCTCAAAGGGTCCAAAGACAAGAAGTTGTGTTTAGGAGAAACACAGATGAAAATTTGGGTCTAGTGGCCTACAGTGATGCTGACTGGGCAGGTGACACTGCCGACAGACGCAGCACTACTGGTACTGTGTACATCTATGTAGAACAGTTCTTTAGTTTCATGGAAGACCAAGAAACAGCCACTGTGGCGCTCTCTACCTGTGAAGCAGAGTATATGGCTCTGGCTTCCACAATGCAAGAGTGTATATTTAGAAAGCTTTGAAAGGTATCGATGACTACAGATACCTCAAACAATAGTGTACGAAGACAACCAGGAACAATTGCCCTGGCTAAAAACCCTGTGAGCCGACAGAGATGCAAACATGTGGCATTAATATCATTTGTAAGGTCCATTGTAAATGAAGAGAGAATGTGTCTGTTATATTGCACCACTGAAGAAATGGTTGCAGATGTTATGACCAAACCTGTTCTAAGCTAAACTTGCTACGTTTGCTGACGTTATGTTGGTGCTTAAAAGAGAAGAGAAAAAAGAGGGAAAAAGAAAAAGGAGGTGTGGTAGAGGGTACAACTGTTTATTGTTTATTGTACAACTTTCTTTAGATTCCAGCAACCTGAGTACAAGAGGGGGTGTTAAGATATTCATTGTGTGTACTCATGTTGTACAATATGTTTAACAGAGAGACAGTATTTTAGTTGTCACCACAAGGAGGCACTGTTTCATTGTAAGGGCACGTATGCTCATCACGCCCTGAGAAGAAGTGTACCCCCAACAAAGTGGCACCCATGTAGAAAGTTTTTGCCGCGTGCTTATGCGAGGAATAAAGTTCCCTAAATGTTAAGGACATTTTTGCCTCCGTCATCATTTTTCCTTCGAGTTGATCGCTGTCGATGCTGCAATACTCAACACACATGGTGCCCAAATCTGACGGTCGGTGGCGACCTTGTGGGATTTCCGCCGTCTCAATAACGTCACAGAGAACGATCGTTATCCCATTCCCCACATCCAAGATTTTCCGCCCATCTTGCGGTGACCCATCTTGCGGTGACCTCGGTTTTTTCGAAGATCGATTTGGTACGGGGATATCACCAGGTTCCCGTGCGCGCGGAGGATGTCCCAAAACCGCCGTCATTACACCTTTCAGCCTTTTCGAGTTTCTGCGCATGCCTTTTGGCCTGAAAGGTGCCGCCCAAACCTTCCAGCGGTTGATGGACCCGGTCTTGCGCGGGCTGCCCTTTGTTTTTGTA